>NC_082731.1:6674020-6865583 GCF_030144855.1 Hypanus sabinus | reverse complement strand
GAAACATCCTCTCCTCTTACACTCTATCTGTGTCCTCTGGTCCTAGACTCCCCCACTAAAGGAAACATCCTCTCCACATCCACTCTATCTGTGTCCTCAGTTCCTAGACGCCCCTAATATAGGAAACACCTCTCCACATCCACTCTATCTGTGTCCTCTGGTCCTAGACTCCCTCACCAGAGGAAACATCCTCTCCACATCCACTCTATCTGTGTCCTCTGGTCCTAGACTCCCCTACAATAGGAAACATCCTCTCAACATCCACTCTATCTGTGTCCTCTGGTCCTAGACTCCCCAAATATAGGAAACAACTTCTCCTCATCCACTCTATCGGTGTCCTCTGGACATAGACTCCCCCACTATAGGAAACATACTCTCCACATCCACTCTATCTGTGTCCTCTGGTCCTAGACTCCCCGACTAAAGGAAACATCCTCTCCACATCCACTCTATCTGTCTCCTCTGGTCCTAGACTTGCCCAACACTGGAAACATCCTCTCCACATCCACTCTATCTGTGTCCTCTGGTCCTAGACTCCCCCACTACAGGAAACAACCTCTCCACATCCACTCTATCGTATCCTCTGGTCCCAGACTACCCCACCACGGGAAACATCCTCTCCACATCCACTCCATCTGTGTCCTCTGGACCTAGACTCCCCTACTATAGGAAACAACCTCTCCACATCCACTCTATCTGTGTCCTCTGGTCCCAGACTCCCTCACCAGAGGAAACATCCTCTCCACATCCACTCTATCTGTCTCCTCTGGTCCTAGACTTGCCCACCACAGGAAACATCCTCTCCACATCCACTCTATCTGTGACCTCTGGTCCTAGACTCCCCCACTATAGGAAACTTCCTGTTCACTTCCACTCTATCTGTGTCCTCTGGTCCGAGAATCCCCGACCAAATGAAACATCCTCTCCACATCCACTCTATCTGTGTCCTCTGGTCCGAGACTCCACCACCATAAGAATCATCCTCTCCACATCCACTCTATTTGTGTCCTCTGGTCCGAGACTCCACCACTATAAGAAACATCCTCTCCACATCCACTATATCTGTGTCCTCTGGTCCTAGAGTCCCCCACTATAGGAAACATCCTCTCCACATCCACTCTATCTGTGTACTCTGGTCCCAGACTACCCCTCCATGGGAAACATACTCTCCACATCCACTCTATCTGTGACCTCTGGTCCTAGACTCCCGCACTATAGGAAATATCCTCTCCACATCCACTCTATCTGTGTCCTCTCGTCCTAGACTCCCTCACCAGAGGAAACATCCTCTACACATCCACTCTATCTGTGTCCTCTGGTCCTAGACTCCCGCACTATAGGAAACATCCTCTCCACACCCACTCTATCTGTGTCCTCTGGTCCCAGACTACCCCACCACTGGAAACATCCTCTCAACATCCACTCTATCTGTGTCCTCTGGTCCTAGACTCCCCTACTATAGGAAACATCTTCTCCACATCCACTCTATCTGTGTCCTGTGGTCTTAGACTCCCCCACTATAATAAACATCCTCTCCACATCCACTCTATCTGTGTCCTCTGGTCCTAGACTCCCCCAATATAGGAAACATCCTCTCCACATCCACTCTATCTGTGTCCTCTGGTCCCAGACTCCGCGACTAAAGGAAACATCCTCTCCACATCCACTCTATCTGTGTCCTCCATTCCTAGACTCCCCCACTATAGGAAACATCCTCTCCTCTTAAACTCCATCTGTGTCCTCTAGTCCTAGACTCCCCCACTATAGGAAACATCCTCTCCTCTTACACTCTATCTGTGTCCTCTGGTCCTAGACTCCCCCACTATAGGAAACATACTCTCCACATCCACTCTATCTGTGTGCTCTGGTCCGAGACTCCCAACTAAAGGAAACATCCTCTCCACATCCACTCTATCTGTGTCCTCTGGTCCGAGACTCCCCGACTAAAGGAAACATCCTCTCCACATCAACTCTATCTGTGTCCTCAGTTCCTAGACGCCCCTAATATAGGAAACACCTCTCCACATCCACTCTATCTGTGTCCTCTGGACCTAGACTCCCTCACCAGAGGAAACATCCTCTCCACATCCACTCTATCTGTGTCCTCTGGTCCCAGACTACCCGACCACGGGAAACATCCTCTCAACTTCCACTCTCTCTGTGTCCTCTGGTCCTAGACTCCCCTACTATAGGAAACATCCTCTCAACATCCACTCTATCTGTGTCCTCTGTTCCTAGACTCCCCAAATATAGGAAACAACTTCTCCTCATCCACTCTATCGGTGTCCTCTGGACATAGACTCCCCCACTATAGGAAACATACTCTCCACATCCACTCTATCTGTGTCCTCTGGTCCTAGACTCCCCGACTAAAGGAAACATCCTCTCCACATCCACTCTATCTGTCTCCTCTGGTCCTAGACTTGCCCAACACTGGAAACATCCTCTGCACATCCACTCTATCTGTGTCCTCTGGTCCTAGACTCCCCCACTACAGGAAACAACCTCTCCACATCCACTCTATCGTACCCTCTGGTCCCAGACTACCCCAACACGGGAAACATCCTCTCCACATCCACTCCATCTGTGTCCTCTGGACCTAGACTCCCCTACTATAGGAAACAACCTCTCCACATCCACTCTATCTGTGTCCTCTGGTCCGAGACTCCACCACTATAAGAAACATCCTCTCCACATCCACTATATCTGTGTCCTCTGGTCCTAGACTCCCCCACTATAGGAAACATCCTCTCCACATCCACTCTATCTGTGTACTCTGGTCCCAGACTACCCTTTCATCGGAAACATACTCTCCACATCACTCTGTCTGTGACCTCTGGTCCTAGACTCCCGCACTATAGGAAATATCCTCTCCACATCCACTCTATCTGTGTCCCTCTCGTCCTAGACTCCCTCATCAGAGGAAACATCCTCTACACATCCACTCTATCTGTGTCCTCTGGTCCTAGACTCCCGCACTATAGGAAACATCCTCTCCACACCCACTCTATCTGTGTCCCTCTGGTCCCAGACTACCCCACCACTGGAAACATCCTCTCAACATCCACTCTATCTGTGTCCTCTGGTCCTAGAATCCCCCACTATAATAAACATCCTCTCCACATCCACTCTATCTGTGTCCTCTGGTCCTAGACTCCCCCAATATAGGAAACAACCTCTCCACATCCACTCTATCTGTGTCCTCTGGTCCCAGACTCCGCGACTAAAGGAAACATCCTCTCCACATCCACTCTATCTGTGTCGTCCATTCCTAGACTCCCCCACTATAGGAAACATCCTCTCCTCTTAAACTCCATCTGTGTCCTCTAGTCCTAGACTCCCCCACTATAGGAAACATCCTCTCCTCTTACACTCTATCTGTGTCCTCTGGTCCTAGACTCCCCCACTATAGGAAACATACTCTCCACATCCACTCTATCTGTGTGCTCTGGTCCGAGACTCCCAACTAAAGGAACATCCTCTCCACATCCACTCTATCTGTGTCCTCTGGTCCGAGACTCCCCGACTAAAGGAAACATCCTCTCCACATCCACTCTATCTGTGTCCTCAGTTCCTAGACGCCCCTAATATAGGAAACACCTCTCCACATCCACTCTATCTGTGTCCTCTGGTCCGAGACTCCCCGACTAAAGGAAACATCCTCTCCACATCCACTCTATCTGTGTCCTCAGTTCCTAGACGCCCCTAATATAGGAAACACCTCTCCACATCCACTCTATCTGTGTCCTCTGGACCTAGACTCCCTCACCAGAGGAAACATCCTCTCCACATCCACTCTATCTGTGTCCTCTGGTCCCAGACTACCCGACCACGGGAAACATCCTCTCAACTTCCACTCTCTCTGTGTCCTCTGGTCCTAGACTCCCCTACTATAGGAAACATCCTCTCAACATACACTCTATCTGTGTCCTCTGTTCCTAGACTCCCCAAATATAGGAAACAACTTCTTTTCATCCACTCTATCGGTGTCCTCTGGACATAGACTCCCCCACTATAGGAAACATACTCTCCACATCCACTCTATCTGTGTCCTCTGGTCCTAGACTCCCCGACTAAAGGAAACATCCACTCCACATCCACTCTATCTGTCTCCTCTGGTCCTAGACTTGCCCAACACTGGAAACATCCTCTGCACATCCACTCTATCTGTGTCCTCTGGTCCTAGACTCCCCCACTACAGGAAACAACCTCTCCACATCCACTCTATCGTACCCTCTGGTCCCAGACTTCCCCAACACGGGAAACATCCTCTCCACATCCACTCCATCTGTGTCCTCTGGACCTAGACTCCCCTACTATAGGAAACAACCTCTCCACATCCACTCTATCTGTGTCCTCTGGTCCGAGACTCCACCGCTATAAGAAACATCCTCTCCACATCCACTATATCTGTGTCCTCTGGTCCTAGACTCCCCCACAATAGGAAACATCCTCTCCACATCCACTCTATCTGTGTACTCTGGTCCCAGACTACCCTTTCATGGGAAACATACTCTCCACATCCACTCTATCTGTGACCTCCGGTCCTAGACTCCCGCACTATAGGAAATATCCTCTCCACATCCACTCTATCTGTGTCCTGTCGTCCTAGACTCCCTCACCAGAGGAAACATCCTCTACACATCCACTCTATCTGTGTCCTCTGGTCCTAGACTCCCGCACTATAGGAAACATCCTCTCCACACCCACTCTATCTGTGTCCTCTGGTCCCAGACTACCCCACCACTGGAAACATCCTCTCAACATCCACTCTATCTGTGTCCTCTGGTCCTAGACTCCCCCACTATAATAAACATCCTCTCCACATCCACTCTATCTGTGTCCTCTGGTCCTAGACTCCCCCAATATAGGAAACATCCTCTCCACATCCACTCTATCTGTGTCCTCTGGTCCCAGACTCCGCGACTAAAGGAAACATCCTCTCCACATCCACTCTATCTGTGTCCTCCATTCCTAGACTCCCCCACTATAGGAAACATCCTCTCCACATCCACTCTATCTGTGTGCTCTGGTCCGAGACTCCCAACTAGAGGACACATCCTCTCCACATCCACTCTATCTGTGTCCTTTGGTCCGAGACTCCCCGACTAAAGGAAACATCCTCTCCACATCCACTCTATCTGTGTCCTCAGTTCCTAGACGCCCCTAATATAGGAAACACCTCTCCACATCCACTCTATCTGTGTCCTCTGGACCTAGACTCCCTCACCAGAGGAATCATCCTCTCCACATCCACTCTATCTGTGTCCTTTGGTCCCAGACTACCCGACCACGGGAAACATCCTCTCAACTTCCACACTCTCTGTGTCCTCTGGTCCTAGACTCCCCTACTATAGGAAACATCCTCTCAACATCCACTCTATCTGTGTCCTCTGTTCCTAGACTCCCCAAATATAGGAAACAACTTCTCCTCATCCACTCTATCGGTGTCCTCTGGACATAGACTCCCCCACTATAGGAAACATACTCTCCACATCCACTCTATCTGTGTCCTCTGGTCCTAGACTCCCCGACTAAAGGAAACATCCTCTCCACATCCACTCTATCTGTCTCCTCTGGTCCTAGACTTGCCCAACACTGGAAACATCCTCTGCACATCCACTCTATCTGTGTCCTCTGGTCCTAGACTCCCCCACTACAGGAAACAACCTCTCCACATCCACTCTATCGTACCCTCTGGTCCCAGACTACCCCAACACGGGAAACATCCTCTCCACATCCACTCCATCTGTGTCCTCTGGACCTAGACTCCCCTACTATAGGAAACAACCTCTCCACATCCACTCTATCTGTGTCCTCTGGTCCGAGACTCCACCACTATAAGAAACATCCTCTCCACATCCACTATATCTGTGTCCTCTGGTCCTAGACTCCCCCACTATAGGAAACATCCTCTCCACATCCACTCTATCTGTGTACTCTGGTCCCAGACTACCCTTTCATGGGAAACATACTCTCCACATCCACTCTATCTGTGACCTCTGGTCCTAGACTCCCGCACTATACGAAATATCCTCTCCACATCCACTCTATCTGTGTCCTCTCGTCCTAGACTCCCCCACTATAGGAAACATCCTCTCCACATCCACTCTATCTGTGTCCTCTGGTCCTAGACTCCCGCACTATAGGAAACATCCTCTCCACACCCACTCTATCTGTGTCCTCTGGTCCCAGACTACCCCACCACTGGAAACATCCTCTCAACATCCACTCTATCTGTGTCCTCTGGTCCTAGACTCCCCTACTATAGGAAACATCTTCTCCACATCCACTCTATCTGTGTCCTGTGGTCTTAGACTCCCCCACTATAATAAACATCCTCTCCACATCCACTCTATCTGTGTCCTCTGGTCCTAGACTCCCCCAATATAGGAAACATCCTATCCACATCCACTCTATCTGTGTCCTCTTGTCCGAGACTCCGCGACTAAAGGCAACATCCTCTCCACATCCACTCTATCTGTGTCCTCCATTCCTAGACTCCCCCACTATAGGAAACATCCTCTCCTCTTACACTCTATCTGTGTCCTCTGGTCCTAGACTCCCCCACTATAGGAAACACCTCTCCACATCCACTCTATCTGTGTCCTCTGGTCCTAGACTCCCTCACCAGAGGAAACATCCTCACCACATCCACTCTATCTGTGTCCTCTGGTCCCAGACTACCCGACCACGGGAAACATCCTCTCAACTTCCACTCTATCTGTGTCCTCTGGTCCTAGACTCCCCTACTATAGGAAACTTCCTCTCAACATCCACTCTATCTGTGTCCTCTGGTCCTAGACTCCCCAAATATAGGAAACAACTTCTCCTCATCCACTCTATCGGTGTCCTCTGGACATAGACTCCCCCACTATAGGAAACATGCTCTCCACATCCACTCTATCTGTGTCCTCTGGTCCTAGACTCCCCGACTAAAGGAAACATCCTCTCCACATGCACTCTATCTGTCTCCTCTGGTCCTAGACTTGCCCAACACTGGAAACATCCTCTCCACATCCACTCTATCTGTGTCCTCTGGTCCTAGACTCCCCCACTACAGGAAACAACCTCTCCACATCCACTCTATCGTATCCTCTGGTCCCAGACTACCCCACCACGGGAAACATCCTCTCCACATTCACTCCATCTGTGTCCTCTGGACCTAGACTCCCCTACTATAGGAAACAACCTCTCCACATCCACTCTATCTGTGTCCTCTGGTCCCAGACTCCCTCACCAGAGGAAACATCCTCTCCACAACCACTCTATCTGTGTCCTCTGCTCCGAGCCTCCCCGATAAAGGAAACGTCCTCTCCACATCCACTGTATCTGTGTACTCTGGTCCGAGACTCCCCGACTAAAGGAATCATCCTCTCCACATCCACTCTTTCTGTCTCCTCTGGTCCTAGACTTGCCCCACACAGGAAACATCCTCTCCACATCCACTCTATCTGTGTCCTCTGGTCCTAGACTCCCCCACTACAGGAAACAACCTCTCCACATCCACTCTATCGTGTCCTCTGGTCCCAGACAACCCCACCACGGGAAACATCCTCTCCATATCCACTCCATCTGTGTCCTCTGGACCTAGACTCCCCTACTATAGGAAACAACCTCTCCACATCCACTCTATCTGTGTCCTCTGGTCCCAGAATACCCCACAACGGGAAACATCCTCTCCACATACACTATATCTGTGTCCTCTGGTACGAGACTCCCCGACTAAAGGACACATCCTCTCCACATCCACTCTATCTCTGTCCTCTGGTCCTAGACTCCCCACTATAGGAAACAGCCTGTCCACATCCACACTATCTGTGTCCTCTGGTCATAGACACCCCCAGTACAGGAAACAAACTCTCCACATCCACTCTATCTGTGTCCTCTGGACATAGACTCCCCCACTATAGGAAACATACTCTCCACATCCACTCTATATGTGTCCTCTCGTCCTAGACTCCCCGACTAAAGGAAACATCCTCTCCACATCCGCTCTATCTGTCTCCTCTGGTCCTAGACTTGCCCAACACTGGAAACATCCTCTCCACATCCACTCTATCTGTGTCCTCTGGTCCTAGACTCCCCCACTACAGGAAACAACCTCTCCACATCCACTCTATCGTATCCTCTGGTCCCAGACTACCCCACCACGGGAAACATCCTCTCCACATCCACTCCATCTGTGTCCTCTGGACCTAGACTCCCCTACTATAGGAAACAACCTCTCCACATCCACTCTATCTGTGTCCTCTGGTCCCAGACTCCCTCACCAGAGGAAACATCCTCTCCACAACCACTCTATCTGTGTCCTCTGCTCCGAGCCTCCCCGATAAAGGAAACGTCCTCTCCACATCCACTGTATCTGTGTACTCTGGTCCGAGACTCCCCGACTAAAGGAATCATTCTCTCCACATCCACTCTATCTGTCTCCTCTGGTCCTAGACTTGCCCCACACAGGAAACATCCTCTCCACATCCACTCTATCTGTGTCCTCTGGTCCCAGACTCCCCCACTACAGGAAACAACCTCTCCACATCCACTCTATCGTGTCCTCTGGTCCCAGACAACCCCACCACGGGAAACATCCTCACCACATCCACTCCATCTGTGTCCTCTGGACCTAGACTCCCCTACTATAGGAAACAACCTCTCCACATGCACTCTATCTGTGTCCTCATGTCCCAGACTACCCCACAACGGGAAACATCCTCTCCACATACACTCTATCTGTGTCCTCTGGCCCTAGACTCCCTCACCAGAGGAAACATCCTCTCCACAACCACTCTATCTGTGTCCTCTGGTCCGAGCCTCCCCGACTACAGGAAACATCCTCTCCACATGCACTGTATCTGTGTACTCTGGTCCGAGACTCCGCGACTAAAGGACACATCCTCTCCACATCCACTCTATCTCTGTCCTCTGGTCCGAGACTCCCCGACTAAAGGAAACATCCTCTCCACATTCACTCTATCTGTCTCCTCTGGTCCTAGACTCCCCCACTATAGGAAACATCCTCTCCACATCCACTATATCTGTGTACTCTGGTCCCAGACTACCCCTCCATGGGAAACATCCTCTCCACATCCACTCTATCTGTGTCCTCTGGTCCGAGACTCCCCGACTAAAGGAAACATCCTCTCCACATCCACTCTATCTGTGTCCTCAGTTCCTAGACGCCCCTAATATAGGAAACACCTCTCCACATCCACTCTATCTGTGTCCTCTGGACCTAGACTCCCTCACCAGAGGAAACATCCTCTCCACATCCAATCTATCTGTGTCCTCTGGTCCCAGACTACCCGACCACGGGAAACATCCTCTCAACTTCCACTCTCTCTGTGTCCTCTGGTCCTAGACTCCCCTACTATAGGAAACATCCTCTCAACATCCACTCTATCTGTGTCCTCTGTTCCTAGACTCCCCAAATATAGGAAACAACTTCTCCTCATCCACTCTATCGGTGTCCTCTGGACATAGACTCCCCCACTATAGGAAACATACTCTCCACATCCACTCTATCTGTGTCCTCTGGTCCTAGACTCCCCGACTAAAGGAAACATCCTCTCCACATCCACTCTATCTGTCTCCTCTGGTCCTAGACTTGCCCAACACTGGAAACATCCTCTGCACATCCACTCTATCTGTGTCCTCTGGTCCTAGACTCCCCCACTACAGGAAACAACCTCTCCACATCCACTCTATCGTACCCTCTGGTCCCAGACTACCCCAACACGGGAAACATCCTCTCCACATCCACTCCATCTGTGTCCTCTGGACCTAGACTCCCCTATTATAGGAAACAACCTCTCCACATCCACTCTATCTGTGTCCTCTGGTCCGAGACTCCACCACTATAAGAAACATCCTCTCCACATCCACTATATCTGTGTCCTCTGGTCCTAGACTCCCCCACTATAGGAAACATCCTCTCCACATCCACTCTATCTGTGTACTCTGTTCCCAGACTACCCTTTCATGGGAAACATACTCTCCACATCCACTCTATCTGTGACCTCTGGTCCTAGACTCCCGCACTATAGGAAATATCCTCTCCACATCCACTCTATCTGTGTCCTCTCGTCCTAGACTCCCTCACCAGAGGAAACATCCTCTACACATCCACTCTATCTGTGTCCTCTGGTCCTAGACTCCCGCACTATAGGAAACATCCTCTCCACACCCACTCTATCTGTGTCCTCTGGTCCCAGACTACCCCACCACTGGAAACATCCTCTCAACATCCACTCTATCTGTGTCCTCTGGTCCTAGACTCCCCCACTATAATAAACATCCTCTCCACATCCACTCTATCTGTGTCCTCTGGTCCTAGACTCCCCCAATATAGGAATCATCCTCTCCACATCCACTCTATCTGTGTCCTCTGGTCCCAGACTCCGCGACTAAAGGAAACATCCTCTCCACATCCACTCTATCTGTGTCCTCCATTCCTAGACTCCCCCACTATAGGAAACATCCTCTCCTCTTAAACTCCATCTGTGTCCTCTAGTCCTAGACTCCCCCACTATAGGAAACATCCTCTCCTCTTACACTCTATCTGTGTCCTCTGGTCCTAGACTCCCCCACTATAGGAAACATACTCTCCACATCCACTCTATCTGTGTGCTCTGGTCCGAGACTCCCAACTAAAGGAAACATCCTCTCCACATCCACTCTATCTGTGTCCTCTGGTCCGAGACTCCCCGACTAAAGGAAACATCCTCTCCACATCCACTCTATCTGTGTCCTCAGTTCCTAGACGCCCCTAATATAGGAAACACCTCTCCACATCCACTCTATCTGTGTCCTCTGGACCTAGACTCCCTCACCAGAGGAAACATCCTCTCCACATCCACTCTATCTGTGTCCTCTGGTCCCAGACTACCCGACCACGGGAAACATCCTCTCAACTTCCACTCTCTCTGTGTCCTCTGGTCCTAGACTCCCCTACTATAGGAAACATCCTCTCAACATCCACTCTATCTGTGTCCTCTGTTCCTAGACTCCCCAAATATAGGAAAGAACTTCTCCTCATCCACTCTATCGGTGTCCTCTGGACATAGACTCCCCCACTATAGGAAACATACTCTCCACATCCACTCTATCTGTGTCCTCTGGTCCTAGACTCCCCGACTAAAGGAAACATCCTCTCCACATCCACTCTATCTGTCTCCTCTGGTCCTAGACTTGCCCAACACTGGAAACATCCTCTGCACATCCACTCTATCTGTGTCCTCTGGTCCTAGACTCCCCCACTACAGGAAACAACCTCTCCACATCCACTCTATCGTACCCTCTGGTCCCAGACTACCCCAACACGGGAAACATCCTCTCCACATCCACTCCATCTGTGTCCTCTGGACCTAGACTCCCCTACTATAGGAAACAACCTCTCCACATCCACTCTATCTGTGTCCTCTGGTCCGAGACTCCACCACTATAAGAAACATCCTCTCCACATCCACTATATCTGTGTCCTCTGGTCCTAGACTCCCCCACTATAGGAAACATCCTCTCCACATCCACTCTATCTGTGTACTCTGGTCCCAGACTACCCTTTCATGGGAAACATACTCTCCACATCCACTCTATCTGTGACCTCTGGTCCTAGACTCCCGCACTATACGAAATATCCTCTCCACATCCACTCTATCTGTGTCCTCTCGTCCTAGACTCCCCCACTATAGGAAACATCCTCTCCACATCCACTCTATCTGTGTCCTCTGGTCCTAGACTCCCGCACTATAGGAAACATCCTCTCCACACCCACTCTATCTGTGTCCTCTGGTCCCAGACTACCCCACCACTGGAAACATCCTCTCAACATCCACTCTATCTGTGTCCTCTGGTCCTAGACTCCCCTACTATAGGAAACATCTTCTCCACATCCACTCTATCTGTGTCCTGTGGTCTTAGACTCCCCCACTATAATAAACATCCTCTCCACATCCACTCTATCTGTGTCCTCTGGTCCTAGACTCCCCCAATATAGGAAACATCCTCTCCACATCCACTCTATCTGTGTCCTCTTGTCCGAGACTCCGCGACAAAAGGAAACATCCTCTCCACATCCACTCTATCTGTGTCCTCCATTCCTAGACTCCCTCACTATAGGAAACATCCTCTCCTCTTACACTCTATCTGTGTCCTCTGGTCCTAGACTCCCCCACTATAGGAAACACCTCTCCACATCCACTCTATCTGTGTCCTCTGGTCCTAGACTCCCTCACCAGAGGAAACATCCTCACCACATCCACTCTATCTGTGTCCTCTGGTCCCAGACTACCCGACCACGGGAAACATCCTCTCAACTTCCACTCTATCTGTGTCCTCTGGTCCTAGACTCCCCTACTATAGGAAACATCCTCTCAACATCCACTCTATCTGTGTCCTCTGGTCCTAGACTCCCCAAATATAGGAAACAACTTCTCCTCATCCACTCTATCGGTGTCCTCTGTACATAGACTCCCCCACTATAGGAAACATGCTCTCCACATCCACTCTATCTGTGTCCTCTGGTCCTAGACTCCCCGACTAAAGGAAACATCCTCTCCACATCCACTCTATCTGTCTCCTCTGGTCCTAGACTTGCCCAACACTGGAAACATCCTCTCCACATCCACTCTATCTGTGTCCTCTGGACCTAGACTCCCCTACTATAGGAAACAACCTCTCCACATCCACTCTATCTGTGTCCTCTGGTCCCAGACTCCCTCACCAGAGGAAACATCCTCTCCACAACCACTCTATCTGTGTCCTCTGCTCCGAGCCTCCCCGATAAAGGAAACGTCCTCTCCACATCCACTGTATCTGTGTACTCTGGTCCGAGACTCCCCGACTAAAGGAATAATCCTCTCCACATCCACTCTATCTGTGTCCTCTGGTCCTAGACTCCCCGACTAAAGGAAACATCCTCTCCACATCCACTCTATCTGTCTCCTCTGGTCCTAGACTTGCCCAACACTGGAAACATCCTCTCCACATCCACTCTATCTGTGTCCTCTGGACCTAGACTCCCCTACTATAGGAAACAACCTCTCCACATCCACTCTATCTGTGTCCTCTGGTCCCAGACTCCCTCACCAGAGGAAACATCCTCTCCACAACCACTCTATCTGTGTCCTCTGCTCCGAGCCTCCCCGATAAAGGAAACGTCCTCTCCACATCCACTGTATCTGTGTACTCTGGTCCGAGACTCCCCGACTAAAGGAATAATCCTCTCCACATCCACTCTATCTGTGTCCTCTGGTCCTAGACTCCCCCACTACAGGAAACAACCTCTCCACATCCACTCTATCGTATCCTCTGGTCCCAGACTACCCCACCACGGGAAACATCCTCTCCACATCCACTCCATCTGTGTCCTCTGGACCTAGACTCCCCTACTATAGGAAACAACCTCTCCACATCCACTCTATCTGTGTCCTCTGGTCCCAGACTCCCTCACCAGAGGAAACATCCTCTCCACAACCACTCTATCTGTGTCCTCTGCTCCGAGCCTCCCCGATAAAGGAAACGTCCTCTCCACATCCACTGTATCTGTGTACTCTGGTCCGAGACTCCCCGACTAAAGGAATCATTCTCTCCACATCCACTCTATCTGTCTCCTCTGGTCCTAGACTTGCCCCACACAGGAAACATCCTCTCCACATCCACTCTATCTGTGTCCTCTGGTCCCAGACTCCCCCACTACAGGAAACAACCTCTCCACATCCACTCTATCGTGTCCTCTGGTCCCAGACAACCCCACCACGGGAAACATCCTCACCACATCCACTCCATCTGTGTCCTCTGGACCTAGACTCCCCTACTATAGGAAACAACCTCTCCACATGCACTCTATCTGTGTCCTCATGTCCCAGACTACCCCACAACGGGAAACATCCTCTCCACATACACTCTATCTGTGTCCTCTGGCCCTAGACTCCCTCACCAGAGGAAACATCCTCTCCACAACCACTCTATCTGTGTCCTCTGGTCCGAGCCTCCCCGACTACAGGAAACATCCTCTCCACATGCACTGTATCTGTGTACTCTGGTCCGAGACTCCGCGACTAAAGGACACATCCTCTCCACATCCACTCTATCTCTGTCCTCTGGTCCGAGACTCCCCGACTAAAGGAAACATCCTCTCCACATTCACTCTATCTGTCTCCTCTGGTCCTAGACTCCCCCACTATAGGAAACATCCTCTCCACATCCACTATATCTGTGTACTCTGGTCCCAGACTACCCCTCCATGGGAAACATCCTCTCCACATCCACTCTATCTGTGTCCTCTGGTCCGAGACTCCCCGACTAAAGGAAACATCCTCTCCACATCCACTCTATCTGTGTCCTCAGTTCCTAGACGCCCCTAATATAGGAAACACCTCTCCACATCCACTCTATCTGTGTCCTCTGGACCTAGACTCCCTCACCAGAGGAAACATCCTCTCCACATCCACTCTATCTGTGTCCTCTGGTCCCAGACTACCCGACCACGGGAAACATCCTCTCAACTTCCACTCTCTCTGTGTCCTCTGGTCCTAGACTCCCCTACTATAGGAAACATCCTCTCAACATCCACTCTATCTGTGTCCTCTGTTCCTAGACTCCCCAAATATAGGAAACAACTTCTCCTCATCCACTCTATCGGTGTCCTCTGGACATAGACTCCCCCACTATAGGAAACATACTCTCCACATCCACTCTATCTGTGTCCTCTGGTCCTAGACTCCCCGACTAAAGGAAACATCCTCTCCACATCCACTCTATCTGTCTCCTCTGGTCCTAGACTTGCCCAACACTGGAAACATCCTCTGCACATCCACTCTATCTGTGTCCTCTGGTCCTAGACTCCCCCACTACAGGAAACAACCTCTCCACATCCACTCTATCGTACCCTCTGGTCCCAGACTACCCCAACACGGGAAACATCCTCTCCACATCCACTCCATCTGTGTCCTCTGGACCTAGACTCCCCTACTATAGGAAACAACCTCTCCACATCCACTCTATCTGTGTCCTCTGGTCCGAGACTCCACCACTATAAGAAACATCCTCTCCACATCCACTATATCTGTGTCCTCTGCTCCTAGACTCCCCCACTATAGGAAACATCCTCTCCACATCCACTCTATCTGTGTACTCTGTTCCCAGACTACCCTTTCATGGGAAACATACTCTCCACATCCACTCTATCTGTGACCTCTGGTCCTAGACTCCCGCACTATAGGAAATATCCTCTCCACATCCACTCTATCTGTGTCCTCTCGTCCTAGACTCCCTCACCAGAGGAAACATCCTCTACACATCCACTCTATCTGTGTCCTCTGGTCCTAGACTCCCGCACTATAGGAAACATCCTCTCCACACCCACTCTATCTGTGTCCTCTGGTCCCAGACTACCCCACCACTGGAAACATCCTCTCAACATCCACTCTATCTGTGTCCTCTGGTCCTAGACTCCCCCACTATAATAAACATCCTCTCCACATCCACTCTATCTGTGTCCTCTGGTCCTAGACTCCCCCAATATAGGAAACATCCTCTCCACATCCACTCTATCTGTGTCCTCTGGTCCCAGACTCCGCGACTAAAGGAAACATCCTCTCCACATCCACTCTATCTGTGTCCTCCATTCCTAGACTCCCCCACTATAGGAAACATCCTCTCCTCTTAAACTCCATCTGTGTCCTCTAGTCCTAGACTCACCCACTATAGGAAACATCCTCTCCTCTTACACTCTATCTGTGTCCTCTGGTCCTAGACTCCCCCACTATAGGAAACATACTCTCCACATCCACTCTATCTGTGTCCTCTGGTCCGAGACTCCCCGACTAAAGGAAACATCCTCTCCACATCCACTCTATCTGTGTCCTCAGTTCCTAGACGCCCCTAATATAGGAAACACCTCTCCACATCCACTCTATCTGTGTCCTCTGGACCTAGACTCCCTCACCAGAGGAAACATCCTCTCCACATCCACTCTATCTGTGTCCTCTGGTCCCAGACTACCCGACCACGGGAAACATCCTCTCAACTTCCACTCTCTCTGTGTCCTCTGGTCCTAGACTCCCCTACTATAGGAAACATCCTCTCAACATCCACTCTATCTGTGTCCTCTGTTCCTAGACTCCCCAAATATAGGAAAGAACTTCTCCTCATCCACTCTATCGGTGTCCTCTGGACATAGACTCCCCCACTATAGGAAACATACTCTCCACATCCACTCTATCTGTGTCCTCTGGTCCTAGACTCCCCGACTAAAGGAAACATCCTCTCCACATCCACTCTATCTGTCTCCTCTGGTCCTAGACTTGCCCAACACTGGAAACATCCTCTGCACATCCACTCTATCTGTGTCCTCTGGTCCTAGACTCCCCCACTACAGGAAACAACCTCTCCACATCCACTCTATCGTACCCTCTGGTCCCAGACTACCCCAACACGGGAAACATCCTCTCCACATCCACTCCATCTGTGTCCTCTGGACCTAGACTCCCCTACTATAGGAAACAACCTCTCCACATCCACTCTATCTGTGTCCTCTGGTCCGAGACTCCACCACTATAAGAAACATCCTCTCCACATCCACTATATCTGTGTCCTCTGGTCCTAGACTCCCCCACTATAGGAAACATCCTCTCCACATCCACTCTATCTGTGTACTCTGGTCCCAGACTACCCTTTCATGGGAAACATACTCTCCACATCCACTCTATCTGTGACCTCTGGTCCTAGACTCCCGCACTATACGAAATATCCTCTCCACATCCACTCTATCTGTGTCCTCTCGTCCTAGACTCCCCCACTATAGGAAACATCCTCTCCACATCCACTCTATCTGTGTCCTCTGGTCCTAGACTCCCGCACTATAGGAAACATCCTCTCCACACCCACTCTATCTGTGTCCTCTGGTCCCAGACTACCCCACCACTGGAAACATCCTCTCAACATCCACTCTATCTGTGTCCTCTGGTCCTAGACTCCCCTACTATAGGAAACATCTTCTCCACATCCACTCTATCTGTGTCCTGTGGTCTTAGACTCCCCCACTATAATAAACATCCTCTCCACATCCACTCTATCTGTGTCCTCTGGTCCTAGACTCCCCCAATATAGGAAACATCCTCTCCACATCCACTCTATCTGTGTCCTCTTGTCCGAGACTCCGCGACAAAAGGAAACATCCTCTCCACATCCACTCTATCTGTGTCCTCCATTCCTAGACTCCCCCACTATAGGAAACATCCTCTCCTCTTACACTCTATCTGTGTCCTCTGGTCCTAGACTCCCCCACTATAGGAAACACCTCTCCACATCCACTCTATCTGTGTCCTCTGGTCCTAGACTCCCTCACCAGAGGAAACATCCTCACCACATCCACTCTATCTGTGTCCTCTGGTCCCAGACTACCCGACCACGGGAAACATCCTCTCAACTTCCACTCTATCTGTGTCCTCTGGTCCTAGACTCCCCTACTATAGGAAACATCCTCTCAACATCCACTCTATCTGTGTCCTCTGGTCCTAGACTCCCCAAATATAGGAAACAACTTCTCCTCATCCACTCTATCGGTGTCCTCTGGACATAGACTCCCCCACTATAGGAAACATGCTCTCCACATCCACTCTATCTGTGTCCTCTGGTCCTAGACTCCCCGACTAAAGGAAACATCCTCTCCACATCCACTCTATCTGTCTCCTCTGGTCCTAGACTTGCCCAACACTGGAAACATCCTCTCCACATCCACTCTATCTGTGTCCTCTGGTCCTAGACTCCCCCACTACAGGAAACAACCTCTCCACATCCACTCTATCGTATCCTCTGGTCCCAGACTACCCCACCACGGGAAACATCCTCTCCACATCCACTCCATCTGTGTCCTCTGGACCTAGACTCCCCTACTATAGGAAACAACCTCTCCACATCCACTCTATCTGTGGTCCCAGACTCCCTCACCAGAGGAAACATCCTCTCCACAACCACTCTATCTGTGTCCTCTGCTCCGAGCCTCCCTGATAAAGGAAACGTCCTCTCCACATCCACTGTATCTGTGTACTCTGGTCCGAGACTCCCCGACTAAAGGAATAATCCTCTCCACATCCACTCTTTCTGTCTCCTCTGGTCCTAGACTTGCCCCACACAGGAAACATCCTCTCCACATCCACTCTATCTGTGTCCTCTTGTCCTAGACTCCCCCACTACAGGAAACAACCTCTCCACATCCACTCTATCGTGTCCTCTGGTCCCAGACAACCCCACCACGGGAAACATCCTCTCCACATCCACTCCATCTGTGTCCTCTGGACCTAGACTCCCCTACTATAGGAAACAACCTCTCCACATCCACTCTATCTGTGTCCTCTGGTCCCAGAATACCCCACAACGGGAAACATCCTCTCCACATACACTCTATCTGTGTCCTCTGGTACGAGACTCCCCGGCTAAAGGACACATCCTCTCCACATCCACTCTATCTCTGTCCTCTGGTCCTAGACTCCGCACTATAGGAAACAGCCAGTCCACATCCACACTATCTGTGTCCTCTGGTCATAGACACCCCCAGTACAGGAAACAAACTCTCCACATCCACTCTATCTGTGTCCTCTGGACATAGACTCCCCCACTATATAAAACATACTCTCCACATCCACTCTATATGTGTCCTCTGGTCCTAGACTCCCCGAGTAAAGGAAACATCCTCTCCACATCCACTCTATCTGTCTCCTCTGGTCCTAGACTTGCCCAACACTGGAAACATCCTCTCCACATCCACTCTATCTGTGTCCTCTGGTCCTAGACTCCCCCACTACAGGAAACAACCTCTCCACATCCACTCTATCGTATCCTCTGGTCCCAGACTACCCCACCACGGGAAACATCCTCTCCACATCCACTCCATCTGTGTCCTCTGGACCTAGACTCCCCTACTATAGGAAACAACCTCTCCACATCCACTCTATCTGTGTCCTCTGGTCCCAGACTCCCTCACCAGAGGAAACATCCTCTCCACAACCACTCTATCTGTGTCCTCTGCTCCGAGCCTCCCCGATAAAGGAAACGTCCTCTCCACATCCACTGTATCTGTGTACTCTGGTCCGAGACTCCCCGACTAAAGGAATCATTCTCTCCACATCCACTCTATCTGTCTCCTCTGGTCCTAGACTTGCCCGACACAGGAAACATCCTCTCCACATCCACTCTATCTGTGTCCTCTGGTCCTAGACTCCCCCACTACAGGAAACAACCTCTCCACATCCACTCTATCGTGTCCTCTGGTCCCAGACAACCCCACCACGGGAAACATCCTCACCACATCCACTCCATCTGTGTCCTCTGGACCTAGACTCCCCTACTATAGGAAACAACCTCTCCACATGCACTCTATCTGTGTCCTTATGTCCCAGACTACCCCACAACTGGAAACATCCTCTCCACATACACTCTATCTGTGTCCTCTGGTCCGAGACTCCCCGACTAAAGGACACATCCTCTCCACATACACTCTATCTCTGTCCTCTGGTCCTAGACTCCCCACTATAGGAAACAGCCTGTCCACATCCACACTATCAGTGTCCTCTGGTCATAGACACCCCCAGTACAGGAAACAAACTCTCCACATCCACTCTATCTGTGTCCTCTGGCCCTAGACTCCCTCACCAGAGGAAACATCCTCTCCACAACCACTCTATCTGTGTCCTCTGGTCCGAGCCTCCCCGACTACAGGAAACATCCTCTCCACATGCACTCTATCTGTGTACTCTGGTCCGAGACTCCGCGACTAAAGGACACATCCTCTCCACATCCACTCTATCTCTGTCCTCTGGTCCGAGACTCCCCGACTAAAGGAAACATCCTCTCCACATTCACTCTATCTGTCTCCTCTGGTCCTAGACTCCCCCACTATAGGAAACATCCTCTCCACATCCACTATATCTGTGTACTCTGGTCCCAGACTACCCCTCCATGGGAAACATCCTCTCCACATCCACTCTATCTGTGTCCTCTGGTCCGAGACTCCCCGACTAAAGGAAACATCCTCTCCACATCCACTCTATCTGTGTCCTCAGTTCCTAGACGCCCCTAATATAGGAAACACCTCTCCACATCCACTCTATCTGTGTCCTCTGGACCTAGACTCCCTCACCAGAGGAAACATCCTCTCCACATCCACTCTATCTGTGTCCTCTGGTCCCAGACTACCCGACCACGGGAAACATCCTCTCAACTTCCACTCTCTCTGTGTCCTCTGGTCCTAGACTCCCCTACTATAGGAAACATCCTCTCAACATCCACTCTATCTGTGTCCTCTGTTCCTAGACTCCCCAAATATAGGAAACAACTTCTCCTCATCCACTCTATCGGTGTCCTCTGGACATAGACTCCCCCACTATAGGAAACATACTCTCCACATCCACTCTATCTGTGTCCTCTGGTCCTAGACTCCCCGACTAAAGGAAACATCCTCTCCACATCCACTCTATCTGTGTCCTCTGGTCCCAGACTACCCGACCACGGGAAACATCCTCTCAACTTCCACTCTCTCTGTGTCCTCTGGTCCTAGAATCCCCTACTATAGGAAACATCCTCTCAACATCCACTCTATCTGTGTCCTCTGTTCCTAGACTCCCCAAATATAGGAAACAACTTCTCCTCATCCACTCTATCGGTGTCCTCTGGACATAGACTCCCCCACTATAGGAAACATACTCTCCACATCCACTCTATCTGTGTCCTCTGGTCCTAGACTCCCCGACTAAAGGAAACATCCTCTCCACATCCACTCTATCTGTCTCCTCTGGTCCTAGACTTGCCCAACACTGGAAACATCCTCTGCACATCCACTCTATCTGTGTCCTCTGGTCCTAGACTCCCCCACTACAGGAAACAACCTCTCCACATCCACTCTATCGTACCCTCTGGTCCCAGACTACCCCAACACGGGAAACATCCTCTCCACATCCACTCCATCTGTGTCCTCTGGACCTAGACTCCCCTACTATAGGAAACAACCTCTCCACATCCACTCTATCTGTGTCCTCTGGTCCGAGACTCCACCACTATAAGAAACATCCTCTCCACATCCACTATATCTGTGTCCTCTGGTCCTAGACTCCCCCACTATAGGAAACATCCTCTCCACATCCACTCTATCTGTGTACTCTGTTCCCAGACTACCGTTTCATGGGAAACATACTCTCCACATCCACTCTATCTGTGACCTCTGGTCCTAGAATCCCGCACTATAGGAAATATCCTCTCCACATCCACTCTATCTGTGTCCTCTCGTCCTAGACTCCCTCACCAGAGGAAACATCCTCTACACATCCACTCTATCTGTGTCCTCTGGTCCTAGACTCCCGCACTATAGGAAACATCCTCTCCACACCCACTCTATCTGTGTCCTCTGGTCCCAGACTACCCCACCACTGGAAACATCCTCTCAACATCCACTCTATCTGTGTCCTCTGGTCCTAGACTCCCCCACTATAATAAACATCCTCTCCACATCCACTCTATCTGTGTCCTCTGGTCCTAGACTCCCCCAATATAGGAAACATCCTCTCCACATCCACTCTATCTGTGTCCTCTGGTCCCAGACTCCGCGACTAAAGGAAACATCCTCTCCACATCCACTCTATCTGTGTCCTCCATTCCTAGACTCCCCCACTATAGGAAACATCCTCTCCTCTTAAACTCCATCTGTGTCCTCTAGTCCTAGACTCCCCCACTATAGGAAACATCCTCTCCTCTTACACTCTATCTGTGTCCTCTGGTCCTAGACTCCCCCACTATAGGAAACATACTCTCCACATCCACTCTATCTGTGTGCTCTGGTCCGAGACTCCCAACTAAAGGAAACATCCTCTCCACATCCACTCTATCTGTGTCCTCTGGTCCGAGACTCCCCGACTAAAGGAAACATCCTCTCCACATCCACTCTATCTGTGTCCTCAGTTCCTAGACGCCCCTAATATAGGAAACACCTCTCCACATCCACTCTATCTGTGTCCTCTGGACCTAGACTCCCTCACCAGAGGAAACATCCTCTCCACATCCACTCTATCTGTGTCCTCTGGTCCCAGACTACCCGACCACGGGAAACATCCTCTCAACTTCCACTCTCTCTGTGTCCTCTGGTCCTAGACTCCCCTACTATAGGAAACATCCTCTCAACATCCACTCTATCTGTGTCCTCTGTTCCTAGACTCCCCAAATATAGGAAAGAACTTCTCCTCATCCACTCTATCGGTGTCCTCTGGACATAGACTCCCCCACTATAGGAAACATACTCTCCACATCCACTCTATCTGTGTCCTCTGGTCCTAGACTCCCCGACTAAAGGAAACATCCTCTCCACATCCACTCTATCTGTCTCCTCTGGTCCTAGACTTGCCCAACACTGGAAACATCCTCTGCACATCCACTCTATCTGTGTCCTCTGGTCCTAGACTCCCCCACTACAGGAAACAACCTCTCCACATCCACTCTATCGTACCCTCTGGTCCCAGACTACCCCAACACGGGAAACATCCTCTCCACATCCACTCCATCTGTGTCCTCTGGACCTAGACTCCCCTACTATAGGAAACAACCTCTCCACATCCACTCTATCTGTGTCCTCTGGTCCGAGACTCCACCACTATAAGAAACATCCTCTCCACATCCACTATATCTGTGTCCTCTGGTCCTAGACTCCCCCACTATAGGAAACATCCTCTCCACATCCACTCTATCTGTGTACTCTGGTCCCAGACTACCCTTTCATGGGAAACATACTCTCCACATCCACTCTATCTGTGACCTCTGGTCCTAGACTCCCGCACTATACGAAATATCCTCTCCACATCCACTCTATCTGTGTCCTCTCGTCCTAGACTCCCCCACTATAGGAAACATCCTCTCCACATCCACTCTATCTGTGTCCTCTGGTCCTAGACTCCCGCACTATAGGAAACATCCTCTCCACACCCACTCTATCTGTGTCCTCTGGTCCCAGACTACCCCACCACTGGAAACATCCTCTCAACATCCACTCTATCTGTGTCCTCTGGTCCTAGACTCCCCTACTATAGGAAACATCTTCTCCACATCCACTCTATCTGTGTCCTGTGGTCTTAGACTCCCCCACTATAATAAAAATCCTCTCCACATCCACTCTATCTGTGTCCTCTGGTCCTAGACTCCCCCAATATAGGAAACATCCTCTCCACATCCACTCTATCTGTGTCCTCTTGTCCGAGACTCCGCGACAAAAGGAAACATCCTCTCCACATCCACTCTATCTGTGTCCTCCATTCCTAGACTCCCCCACTATAGGAAACACCTCTCCACATCCACTCTATCTGTGTCCTCTGGTCCTAGACTCCCTCACCAGAGGAAACATCCTCACCACATCCACTCTATCTGTGTCCTCTGGTCCCAGACTACCCGACCACGGGAAACATCCTCTCAACTTCCACTCTATCTGTGTCCTCTGGTCCTAGACTCCCCTACTATAGGAAACATCCTCTCAACATCCACTCTATCTGTGTCCTCTGGTCCTAGACTCCCCAAATATAGGAAACAACTTCTCCTCATCCACTCTATCGGTGTCCTCTGGACATAGACTCCCCACTATAGGAAACAGCCTGTCCACATCCACACTATCAGTGTCCTCTGGTCATAGACACCCCCAGTACAGGAAACAAACTCTCCACATCCACTCTATCTGTGTCCTCTGGCCCTAGACTCCCTCACCAGAGGAAACATCCTCTCCACAACCACTCTATCTGTGTCCTCTGGTCCGAGCCTCCCCGACTACAGGAAACATCCTCTCCACATGCACTCTATCTGTGTACTCTGGTCCGAGACTCCGCGACTAAAGGACACATCCTCTCCACATCCACTCTATCTCTGTCCTCTGGTCCGAGACTCCCCGACTAAAGGAAACATCCTCTCCACATTCACTCTATCTGTCTCCTCTGGTCCTAGACTCCCCCACTATAGGAAACATCCTCTCCACATCCACTATATCTGTGTACTCTGGTCCCAGACTACCCCTCCATGGGAAACATCCTCTCCACATCCACTCTATCTGTGTCCACTGGTCCGAGACTCCCCGACTAAAGGAAACATCCTCTCCACATCCACTCTATCTGTGTCCTCAGTTCCTAGACGCCCCTAATATAGGAAACACCTCTCCACATCCACTCTATCTGTGTCCTCTGGACCTAGACTCCCTCACCAGAGGAAACATCCTCTCCACATCCACTCTATCTGTGTCCTCTGGTCCCAGACTACCCGACCACGGGAAACATCCTCTCAACTTCCACTCTCTCTGTGTCCTCTGGTCCTAGACTCCCCTACTATAGGAAACATCCTCTCAACATCCACTCTATCTGTGTCCTCTGTTCCTAGACTCCCCAAATATAGGAAACAACTTCTCCTCATCCACTCTATCGGTGTCCTCTGGACATAGACTCCCCCACTATAGGAAACATACTCTCCACATCCACTCTATCTGTGTCCTCTGGTCCTAGACTCCCCGACTAAAGGAAACATCCTCTCCACATCCACTCTATCTGTGTCCTCTGGTCCCAGACTACCCGACCACGGGAAACATCCTCTCAACTTCCACTCTCTCTGTGTCCTCTGGTCCTAGAATCCCCTACTATAGGAAACATCCTCTCAACATCCACTCTATCTGTGTCCTCTGTTCCTAGACTCCCCAAATATAGGAAACAACTTCTCCTCATCCACTCTATCGGTGTCCTCTGGACATAGACTCCCCCACTATAGGAAACATACTCTCCACATCCACTCTATCTGTGTCCTCTGGTCCTAGACTCCCCGACTAAAGGAAACATCCTCTCCACATCCACTCTATCTGTCTCCTCTGGTCCTAGACTTGCCCAACACTGGAAACATCCTCTGCACATCCACTCTATCTGTGTCCTCTGGTCCTAGACTCCCCCACTACAGGAAACAACCTCTCCACATCCACTCTATCGTACCCTCTGGTCCCAGACTACCCCAACACGGGAAACATCCTCTCCACATCCACTCCATCTGTGTCCTCTGGACCTAGACTCCCCTACTATAGGAAACAACCTCTCCACATCCACTCTATCTGTGTCCTCTGGTCCGAGACTCCACCACTATAAGAAACATCCTCTCCACATCCACTATATCTGTGTCCTCTGGTCCTAGACTCCCCCACTATAGGAAACATCCTCTCCACATCCACTCTATCTGTGTACTCTGTTCCCAGACTACCCTTTCATGGGAAACATACTCTCCACATCCACTCTATCTGTGACCTCTGGTCCTAGAATCCCGCACTATAGGAAATATCCTCTCCACATCCACTCTATCTGTGTCCTCTCGTCCTAGACTCCCTCACCAGAGGAAACATCCTCTACACATCCACTCTATCTGTGTCCTCTGGTCCTAGACTCCCGCACTATAGGAAACATCCTCTCCACACCCACTCTATCTGTGTCCTCTGGTCCCAGACTACCCCACCACTGGAAACATCCTCTCAACATCCACTCTATCTGTGTCCTCTGGTCCTAGACTCCCCCACTATAATAAACATCCTCTCCACATCCACTCTATCTGTGTCCTCTGGTCCTAGACTCCCCCAATATAGGAAACATCCTCTCCACATCCACTCTATCTGTGTCCTCTGGTCCCAGACTCCGCGACTAAAGGAAACATCCTCTCCACATCCACTCTATCTGTGTCCTCCATTCCTAGACTCCCCCACTATAGGAAACATCCTCTCCTCTTAAACTCCATCTGTGTCCTCTAGTCCTAGACTCCCCCACTATAGGAAACATCCTCTCCTCTTACACTCTATCTGTGTCCTCTGGTCCTAGACTCCCCCACTATAGGAAACATACTCTCCACATCCACTCTATCTGTGTGCTCTGGTCCGAGACTCCCAACTAAAGGAAACATCCTCTCCACATCCACTCTATCTGTGTCCTCTGGTCCGAGACTCCCCGACTAAAGGAAACATCCTCTCCACATCCACTCTATCTGTGTCCTCAGTTCCTAGACGCCCCTAATATAGGAAACACCTCTCCACATCCACTCTATCTGTGTCCTCTGGACCTAGACTCCCTCACCAGAGGAAACATCCTCTCCACATCCACTCTATCTGTGTCCTCTGGTCCCAGACTACCCGACCACGGGAAACATCCTCTCAACTTCCACTCTCTCTGTGTCCTCTGGTCCTAGACTCCCCTACTATAGGAAACATCCTCTCAACATCCACTCTATCTGTGTCCTCTGTTCCTAGACTCCCCAAATATAGGAAAGAACTTCTCCTCATCCACTCTATCGGTGTCCTCTGGACATAGACTCCCCCACTATAGGAAACATACTCTCCACATCCACTCTATCTGTGTCCTCTGGTCCTAGACTCCCCGACTAAAGGAAACATCCTCTCCACATCCACTCTATCTGTCTCCTCTGGTCCTAGACTTGCCCAACACTGGAAACATCCTCTGCACATCCACTCTATCTGTGTCCTCTGGTCCTAGACTCCCCCACTACAGGAAACAACCTCTCCACATCCACTCTATCGTACCCTCTGGTCCCAGACTACCCCAACACGGGAAACATCCTCTCCACATCCACTCCATCTGTGTCCTCTGGACCTAGACTCCCCTACTATAGGAAACAACCTCTCCACATCCACTCTATCTGTGTCCTCTGGTCCGAGACTCCACCACTATAAGAAACATCCTCTCCACATCCACTATATCTGTGTCCTCTGGTCCTAGACTCCCCCACTATAGGAAACATCCTCTCCACATCCACTCTATCTGTGTACTCTGGTCCCAGACTACCCTTTCATGGGAAACATACTCTCCACATCCACTCTATCTGTGACCTCTGGTCCTAGACTCCCGCACTATACGAAATATCCTCTCCACATCCACTCTATCTGTGTCCTCTCGTCCTAGACTCCCCCACTATAGGAAACATCCTCTCCACATCCACTCTATCTGTGTCCTCTGGTCCTAGACTCCCGCACTATAGGAAACATCCTCTCCACACCCACTCTATCTGTGTCCTCTGGTCCCAGACTACCCCACCACTGGAAACATCCTCTCAACATCCACTCTATCTGTGTCCTCTGGTCCTAGACTCCCCTACTATAGGAAACATCTTCTCCACATCCACTCTATCTGTGTCCTGTGGTCTTAGACTCCCCCACTATAATAAAAATCCTCTCCACATCCACTCTATCTGTGTCCTCTGGTCCTAGACTCCCCCAATATAGGAAACATCCTCTCCACATCCACTCTATCTGTGTCCTCTTGTCCGAGACTCCGCGACAAAAGGAAACATCCTCTCCACATCCACTCTATCTGTGTCCTCCATTCCTAGACTCCCCCACTATAGGAAACACCTCTCCACATCCACTCTATCTGTGTCCTCTGGTCCTAGACTCCCTCACCAGAGGAAACATCCTCACCACATCCACTCTATCTGTGTCCTCTGGTCCCAGACTACCCGACCACGGGAAACATCCTCTCAACTTCCACTCTATCTGTGTCCTCTGGTCCTAGACTCCCCTACTATAGGAAACATCCTCTCAACATCCACTCTATCTGTGTCCTCTGGTCCTAGACTCCCCAAATATAGGAAACAACTTCTCCTCATCCACTCTATCGGTGTCCTCTGGACATAGACTCCCCCACTATAGGAAACATGCTCTCCACATCCACTCTATCTGTGTCCTCTGGTCCTAGACTCCCCGACTAAAGGAAACATCCTCTCCACATCCACTCTATCTGTCTCCTCTGGTCCTAGACTTGCCCAACACTGGAAACATCCTCTCCACATCCACTCTATCTGTGTCCTCTGGTCCTAGACTCCCCCACTACAGGA
Source organism: Hypanus sabinus (assembly GCF_030144855.1). Taxonomy (NCBI): domain Eukaryota; kingdom Metazoa; phylum Chordata; class Chondrichthyes; order Myliobatiformes; family Dasyatidae; genus Hypanus; species Hypanus sabinus. The sequence continues at coordinate 6,837,707 of NC_082731.1, read as the reverse complement.
AACAACCTCTCCACATCCACTCTATCGTATCCTCTGGTCCCAGACTACCCCACCACGGGAAACATCCTCTCCACATCCACTCCATCTGTGTCCTCTGGACCTAGACTCCCCTACTATAGGAAACAACCTCTCCACATCCACTCTATCTGTGTCCTCTGGTCCCAGACTCCCTCACCAGAGGAAACATCCTCTCCACAACCACTCTATCTGTGTCCTCTGCTCCGAGCCTCCCCGATAAAGGAAACGTCCTCTCCACATCCACTGTATCTGTGTACTCTGGTCCGAGACTCCCCGACTAAAGGAATAATCCTCTCCACATCCACTCTTTCTGTCTCCTCTGGTCCTAGACTTGCCCCACACAGGAAACATCCTCTCCACATCCACTCTATCTGTGTCCTCTGGTCCTAGACTCCCCCACTACAGGAAACAACCTCTCCACATCCACTCTATCGTGTCCTCTGGTCCCAGACAACCCCACCACGGGAAACATCCTCTCCACATCCACTCCATCTGTGTCCTCTGGACCTAGACTCCCCTACTATAGGAAACAACCTCTCCACATCCACTCTATCTGTGTCCTCTGGTACGAGACTCCCCGGCTAAAGGACACATCCTCTCCACATCCACTCTATCTCTGTCCTCTGGTCCTAGACTCCCCACTATAGGAAACAGCCTGTCCACATCCACACTATCTGTGTCCTCTGGTCATAGACACCCCCAGTACAGGAAACATACTCTCCACATCCACTCTATATGTGTCCTCTGGTCCTAGACTCCCCGAGTAAAGGACACATCCTCTCCACATCCACTCTATCTCTGTCCTCTGGTCCTAGACTCCCCACTATAGGAAACAGCCTGTCCACATCCACACTATCAGTGTCCTCTGGTCATAGACACCCCCAGTACAGGAAACAAACTCTCCACATCCACTCTATCTGTGTCCTCTGGCCCTAGACTCCCTCACCAGAGGAAACATCCTCTCCACAACCACTCTATCTGTGTCCTCTGGTCCGAGCCTCCCCGACTACAGGAAACATCCTCTCCACATGCACTGTATCTGTGTACTCTGGTCCGAGACTCCGCGACTAAAGGACACATCCTCTCCACATCCACTCTATCTCTGTCCTCTGGTCCGAGACTCCCCGACTAAAGGAAACATCCTCTCCACATTCACTCTATCTGTCTCCTCTGGTCCTAGACTCCCCCACTATAGGAAACATCCTCTCCACATCCACTCTATCTGTGTACTCTGGTCCCAGACTACCCCTCCATGGGAAACATCCTCTCCACATCCACTCTATCTGTGACCTCTGGTCCTAGACTCCCGCACTATAGGAAACATCCTCTCCACATCCACTCTATCTGTGTCCTCTCGTCCTAGACTCCCTCACCATAGGAAACATCCTCTACACATCCACTCTATCTGTGTCCTCTGGTCCTAGACTCCCGCACTATAGGAAACATCCTCTCCACACCCACTCTATCTGTGTCCTCTGGTCCCAGACTACCCCACCACTGGAAACATCCTCTCAACATCCACTCTATCTGTGTCCTCTGGTCCTAGACTCCCCTACTATAGGAAACATCTTCTCCACATCCACTCTATCTGTGTCCTGTGGTCTTAGACTCCCCCACTATAGGAAACATCCTCTCCACATCCACTCTATCTGTGACCTCTGGTCCTAGAATCCCCCACTATAGGAAACATCCTCTCCACATCCACTTTATCTGTGTCCTCTGGTCCTAGAATCCCCCACTATAGGAAACTTCCTCTCCACATCCACTCTGTCTGTGTCCTCTGGTCCGAGACTCCCCGACTAAAGGAAACATCCTCTCCACATCCACTCTATCTGTGTCCTCTGGTCCTAGAATCCCCCACTATAGGAAACTTCCTCTCCACATCCACTCTGTCTGTGTCCTCTGGTCCTAGAATCCCCCACTATGGGAAACATCCTCTCCACATCCACTCTATCTGTGACCTCTGGTCCTAGACTCCCCCACTATAGGAAACTTCCTGTTCACTTCCACTCTATCTGTGTCCTCTGGTCCTAGACGCCCCTAATATAGGAAACATCCTCTCCACGTCCACTCTATCTGTGTCCTCTGGTCCTAGACTCCCTCACCAGAGGAAACATCCTCTCCACATCCACTCTATCTGTGTCCTCGGGACCCAGACTACCCGACCACGGGAAACATCCTCTCAACTTCCACTCTATCTGTGTCCTCTGGTCCTAGTCTCCCCTACTATAGGAAACATCCTCTCAACATCCACTCTATCGGTGTCCTCTGGACATAGACTCCCCCACTATAGGAAACATACTCTCCACATCCACTCTATCTGTGTCCTCTGGTCCTAGACTCCCCGAATAAAGGAAACATCCTCTCCACATCCACTCTATCTGTGTACTCTGGTCCTAGACTCACCAACTAAAGGAAACATCCTCTCCACATCAACTCTATCTGTGTCCTCTGGTCCTAGACACCCCCAGTATAGGAAACATCCGCTCCATATCCACTCGATATGTGTGTTTGCGTCCTAGACTTGCCCACCACAGGAAACATCCTCTCCAAATCCACTCTATCTGTGTCCTCTGGTCCTAGACACCCCCAGTACAGGAAAGAACCTCTCCACATCCACTCTCTCTGTGTCCTCTGGTCCCAGACTACCCCACCACGGGATACATCCTCTCCAAATCCACTCCATCTGTGTCCTCTGGACCTAGACACCCCTACTATAGGAAACATCCTCCCCACATCCACTCTATCTGTGTCCTCTGGTCCTAGACTCCCTCACCAGAGGAAACATCCTCTCCACAACCACTCTATCTGTGTCCTCTGGTCCGAGCCTCCCCGACTAAAGGAAACATCCTCTCCACATCCACTCTATCTGTCTCCTCTGGTCCTAGACTTGCCCACCACAGGAAACATCCTCTACACATCCACTCTATCTGTGTCCTCTGGTCCTAGAATCCCTCACCAGAGGAAACATCCGCTCCACATCCACTCTATCTGTGTCCTCTGGTCCCAGACTACACGACCACAGGAAACATCCTCTCAACATCCACTCTATCTGTGTCCTCTGGTCCTAGACTCCCCCACTATAGGAAACATCCGCTCCATATCCACTCTATCTGTGTCCTTTGGTCCTAGACTTGCCCACCACAGGAAACATCCTCTCCACATCCACTCTATCTGTGTCCTCTGGTCCTAGAATCCCTCACCAGAGGAAATATCCTCTCCACATCCACTCTATCTGTGTCCTCTGGTCCCAGACTACCCGACCACGGGAAACATCCTCTCAACATCCACTCTATCTGTGTCCTCTGGTCCTAGACTCCCCCACCACATGAAACATCCTCTCCACATCCACTCTATCTGTGTCCTCTGGTCATAGACACCCCCAGTACAGGAAACAAACTCTCCACATCCACTCTATCTGTGTCCTCTGGTCCGAGACTCCCTCACCAGAGGAAACATCCTCTCCACAACCACTCTATCTGTGTCCTCTGGTCCTAGACTCCCCTACTATAGGAAACATCTTCTCCACATCCACTCTATCTGTGTCCTGTGGTCTTAGACTCCCCCACTATAGGAAACATCCTCTCCACATCCACTCTATCTGTGTCCTCTGGTCCTAGAATCCCCCACTATAGGAAACATCCTCTCCACATCCACTCTATCTGTGTCCTCTGGTCCTAGAATCCCCCACTATAGGAAACTTCCTCTCCACATCCACTCTGTCTGTGTCCTCTGGTCCGAGACTCCCCGACTAAAGGAAACATCCTCTCCACATCCACTCTATCTGTGTCCTCTGGTCCTAGAATCCCCCACTATAGGAAACTTCCTCTCCACATCCACTCTGTCTGTGTCCTCTGGTCCTAGAATCCCCCACTATGGGAAACATCCTCTCCACATCCACTCTATCTGTGAGCTCTGGTCCTAGACTCCCCCACTATAGGAAACTTCCTGTTCACTTCCACTCTATCTGTGTCCTCTGGTCCTAGACGCCCCTAATATAGGAAACATCCTCTCCACGTCCACTCTATCTGTGTCCTCTGGTCCTAGACTCCCTCACCAGAGGAAACATCCTCTCCACATCCACTCTATCTGTGTCCTCGGGACCCAGACTACCCGACCACGGGAAACATCCTCTCAACTTCCACTCTATCTGTGTCCTCTGGTCCTAGTCTCCCCTACTATAGGAAACATCCTCTCAACATCCACTCTATCGGTGTCCTCTGGACATAGACTCCCCCACTATAGGAAACATACTCTCCACATCCACTCTATCTGTGTCCTCTGGTCCTAGACTCCCCGAATAAAGGAAACATCCTCTCCACATCCACTCTATCTGTGTACTCTGGTCCTAGACTCCCCAACTAAAGGAAACATCCTCTCCACATCCACTCTATCTGTGTCCTCTGGTCCTAGACACCCCCAGTATAGGAAACATCCGCTCCATATCCACTCGATATGTGTGTTTGCGTCCTAGACTTGCCCACCACAGGAAACATCCTCTCCACATCCACTCTATCTGTGTCCTCTGGTCCTAGACACCCCCAGTACAGGAAACAACCTCTCCACATCCACTCTCTCTCTGTGTCCTCTGGTCCCAGACTACCCCACCACGGGAAACATCCTCTCCAAATCCACTCCATCTGTGTCCTCTGGACCTAGACACCCCTACTATAGGAAACATCCACCCCACATCCACTCTATCTGTGTCCTCAGGTCCTAGACTCCCTCACCAGAGGAAACATCCTGTCCACAACCACTCTATCTGTGACCTCTGGTCCGAGCCTCCCCGACTAAAGGAATCATCCTCTCCACATCCACTCTATCTGTGTCCTCTGGTCCAATACTCCCCGACTAAAGGAAACATCCTCTCCACATCCACTCTATCTGTCTCCTCTGGTCCTAGACTTGCCCACCACAGGAAACATCCTCTACACATCCACTCTATCTGTGTCCTCTGGTCCTAGAATCCCTCACCAGAGGAAACATCCGCTCCACATCCACTCTATCTGTGTCCTCTGGTCCCAGACTACCCGACCACAGGAAACATCCTCTCAACATCCACTCTATCTGTGTCCTCTGGTCCTAGACTCCCCCACTATAGGAAACATCCGCACCATATCCACTCTATCTGTGTCCTTTGGTCCTAGACTTGCCCACCACAGGAAACATCCTCTCCACATCCACTCTATCTGTGTCCTCTGGTCCTAGAATCCCTCACCAGAGGAAATATCCTCTCCACATCCACTCTATCTGTGTCCTCTGGTCCCAGACTACCCGACCACGGGAAACATCCTCTCAACATCCACTCTATCTGAGTCCTCTGGTCCTTGACTCCCCCACCACATGAAACATCCTCTCCACATCCACTCTATCTGTGTCCTCTGGTCATAGACACCCCCAGTACAGGAAACAAATTCTCCACATCCACTCTATCTGTGTCCTCTGGTCCGAGACTCCCTCACCAGAGGAAACATCCTCTCCACAACCACTCTATCTGTGTCCTCTGGTCCGATGCTCCCCGACTAAAGGAAACATCCTCTCCACATCCACTCTATCTGTCTCCTCTGGTCCTAGACTTGCCCACCACAGGAAACATCCTCTCCACATCCACTCTATCTGTGTACTCTGGTCCCAGACTACCCCTCCATGGGAAACATCCTCTCCACATCCACACTATCTGTGACCTCTGGTCCTAGACTCCCCCACTATTGGAAACTTCCTGTTCACTTCCACTCTATCTGTGTCCTCTGGTCCGAGAATCCCCGACCACGGGAAACATCCTCTCAACATCCACTCTATCTGTGTCCTCTGGTCCTAGACTCCCCCACCACATGAAACATCCTCTCCACATCCACTCTATCTGTGTCCTCTGGTCATAGACACCCCCAGTACAGGAAACATCCTCTCCACATCCACTCTATATGTGTCCTCTGGTCCGAGACTTCACCACTATAAGAAACATCCTCTCCACATCCACTCTATCTGTGTCCTCTGGTCCGAGACTCCACCACTATAAGAAACATCCTCTCCACATCCACTATATCTGTGTCCTCTGGTCCTAGACTCCCCCACTATAGGAAACATCCTCTCCACATCCACTCTATCTGTGTCGTCTGGTCCTAGACTCCCCCTCTATAGGAAACATCCTCTCCACATCCACTCTATCAGAGTCCTGTGGTCCGAGACTCCCCGACTAAAGGAAACGTCCTCTCCACATCCACGCTATCTGTGTCCTCTGGTCCGAGACTCCCCGACTAAAGGAAACATCCTCTCCACATCCACTCTATCTGTGTACTCTGGTCCCAGACTACCCCTCCATGGGAAACATCCTCTCCACATCCACTCTATCTGTGACCTCTGGTCCTAGACTCCCGCACTATAGGAAACATCCTCTCCACATCCACTCTATCTGTGTCCTCTCGTCCTAGACTCCCTCACCAGAGGAAACATCCTCTACACATCCAATCTATCTGTGTCCTCTGGTACTAGACTCCCGCACTATAGGAAACATCCTCTCCACACCCACTCTATCTGTGTCCTCTGGTCCTAGACTTCCCTACTATAGGAAACATCTTCTCCACATCCACTCTATCTGTGTCCTGTGGTCTTAGACTCCCCCACTATAGGAAACATCCTCTCCACATCCACTATATCTGTGTCCTCTGGTCCTAGACTCCCCCACTGTAGGAAACATCCTCTCCAGATCCACTCTATCAGAGTCCTGTGGTCCGAGACTCCCCGAGTAAAGGAAACGTCCTCTCCACATCCACTCTATCTGTGTCCTCCATTCCTAGACTCCCCCACTATAGGAAACATCCTCTCCACATCCACTCTATCTGTGTCCTCTGGTCCGAGACTCCCCGACTAAAGGAAACATCCTCTCCACATCCACTCTATCTGTGTCCTCCATTCCTAGACTCCCCCACTATAGGAAACATCCTCTCCACATCCACTCTATCTGTGTCCTCTGGTCCTAGACTCCCCCACTATAGGAAACATCCTCTCCACATCCACTCTATCTGTGTGCTCTGGTCCTAGACTCCCCCGCTATAGGAAACATCCTCTCCACATTCACTCTATCTGTGTCCTCTGGTCCGAGACTGCCCGACTGAAGGAAACATCCTCTCCACATCCACTAAATCTGTGTCCTCTGGTCCGAGACTCCCCGACAAAAGGAAACTTCCGCTCCACATCCACTCTATCTGTGTCCTCCGGTCCTAGACTACCGCACTATAGGAAACATCCTCTCCACATCCACACTATCTGTGTCCTCTGGTCCTAGACTCCACACTATAGGAAAAATCCTCTCCACATCCACTCTATCTGTGTCCTCTGGTCCGAGACTCCCCGACTAAAGGAAACATCCTCTCCACATCCACTCTATCTGTGTCCTCTGGTCCTAGACTTGCCCACCACAGGAAACATCCTCTCCTCCTCCACTCTATCTGTGTCCTCTGGTCCTAGACTCCACCTCTACAGGAAACAACATCTCCACATCCACTCTATCTGTGTCCTCTGGTCCTAGACTCTCCCACTATAGGAAATATCCTCTACACATCCACTCTATCTGTGTCCTCTGGTCCAAGACTCCCCCACTATAGGAAACCATCCTCTCCTCATCCACTCTATCTGTGTCCTCTGGTCCTAGACTCCCCCACAATAGGAAACATCCTCTCCACATCCACTCTATCTGTGTCCTCTGGTCCTAGACTCCCCCTCTATAGGAAACATCCTCTCCACATCCACTCTATCAGAGTCCTGTGGTCCGAGACTCCCCGACTAAAGAAAACGTCCTCTCCACATCCACTCTATCTGTGTCCTCTGGTCCGAGACTCCCCGACTAAAGGAAACATCCTCTCCACATCCACTCTATCTGTGTACTCTGGTCCCAGACTACCCCTCCATGGGAAACATCCTCTCCACATCCACTCTATCTGTGACCTCTGGTCCTAGACTCCCGCACTATAGGAAACATCCTCTCCACATCCACTCTATCTGTGTCCTCTCGTCCTAGCCTCCCTCACCAGAGGAAACATCCTCTACACATCCACTCTATCTGTGTCCTCTGGTCCTAGACTGCCGCACTAAAGGAAACATCCTCTCCACACCCACTCTATCTGTGTCCTCCGGTCCCAGACTACCCCACCACTGGAAACATCCTCTCAACATCCACTCTATCTGTGTCCTCTGGTCCTAGACTCCCCTACTATAGGAAACATCTTCTCCACATCCACTCTATCTGTGTCCTGTGGTCTTAGACTCCCCCACTATAGGAAACATCCTCTCCAAATCCACTATATCTGTGTCCTCTGGTCCTAGACTCCCCCACTGTAGGAAACATCCTCTCCAGATCCACTCTATCAGAGTCCTGTGGTCCGAGACTCCCCGAGTAAAGGAAACGTCCTCTCCACATCCACTCTATCTGTGACCTCCATTCCTAGACTCCCCCACTATAGGAAACATCCTCTCCACATCCACTCTATCTGTGTCCTCTGGTCCGAGTCTCCCCGACTAAAGTAAACATCCTCTCCACATCCACTCTATCTGTGTCCTCCATTCCTAGACTCCCCCACTATAGGAAACATCCTCTCCACATCCACTCTATCTGTGTCCTCTGGTCCTAGACTCCCCCACTATAGGAAACATCCTCTCCACATCCACTCTATCTGTGTGCTCTGGTCCTAGACTCCCCCGCTATAGGAAACATCCTCTCCACATCCACTCTATCTGTGTCCTCTGGTCCGAGACTGCCCGACTGAAGGAAACATCCTCTCCACATCCACTCTATCTGTGTCCTCTGGTCCGAGACTCCCCGACAAAAGGAAACTTCCGCTCCACATCCACTCTATCTGTGTCCTCTGGTCCTAGACTACCGCACTATAGGAAACATCCTCTCCACATCCACTCTATCTGTGTCCTCTGGTCCTAAACTCCCCACTATAGGAAACATCGTCTCTACACTATAGGAAAAATCCTCTCCACATCCACTCTATCTGTGTCCTCTGGTCCGAGACTGCCCGACTAAAGGAAACATCCTCTCCACATCCACTCTATCTGTGTCCTCTGGTCCTAGACTTGCCTCATCCACTCTATCTGTGTCCTCTGGTCCTAGACTCCCCCACTACAGGAAACAACATCTCCACATCCACTCTATCTGTGTCCTCTGGTCCTAGACTCTCCCACTATAGGAAATATCCTCTACACATCCACTCTATCTGTGTCCTCTGGTCCAAGACTCCCCCACAATAGGAAACATCCTCTCCTCATCCACTCTATCTGTGTCCTCTGGTCCTAGACTCTCCCACTACAGGAAACATCCTCTCCACATCCACTCTATCTGTGTCCTCTGGTCCGAGACTCCCCGACTAAAGGAAACATCCTCTCCTCATCCACTCTATCTGTGTCCTCTGGTCCTAGACTCTCCCACTACAGGAAACATCCTCTCCACATCCACTCTATCTGTGTCCTCTGGTCCGAGACTCCCCGACTAAAGGAAACATCCTCTCCACATCCACTCTATCTGTGTCCTCCATTCCTAGACTCCCCCACTATAGGAAACATCCTCTCCACATCCACTCTATCTGTGTCCTCTGGTCCTAGACTCCCCCACTATAGGAAACATCCTCTCCACATCCACTCTATCTGTGTGCTCTGGTCCTAGACTCCCCCGCTATAGGAAACATCCTCTCCACATCCACTCTATCTGTGTCCTCTGGTCCGAGACTGCCCGACTGAAGGAAACATCCTCTCCACATCCACTCAATCTGTGTCCTCTGGTCCTAGACTACCGCACTATAGGAAACATCCTCTCCACATCCACTCTATCTGAGTCCTCTGGTCCTAGACTTGCCCACCACAGGAAACATCCTCTCCTCATCCACTCTATCTGTGTCCTCTGGTCCTAGACTCCCCCAGTAAAGGAAACATCCTCTCCACATCCACTCTATCTGTGTCCTCTGGTCCTAAACTCCCCACTATAGGAAACATCGTCTCTAAATCCACTCTATCTGTGTCCTTTGGTCCTAGACTTGCCCACCACAGGAAACATCCTCTCCTCATCCACTCTATCTGTGTCCTCTGGTCCTAGACTCCCCCACTACAGGAAACAACATCTCCACATCCACTCTATCTGTGTCCTCTGGTCCTAGACTCTCCCACTATAGGAAATATCCTCTACACATCCACTCTATCTGTGTCCTCTGGTCCAAGACTCCCCCACTATAGGAAACATCCTCTCCTCATCCACTCTATCTGTGTCCTCTGGTCCGAGACTCCCCGACTAAAGGAAACATCCTCTCCTCATCCACTCTATCTGTGTCCTCTGGTCCTAGACTCTCCCACTACAGGAAACATCCTCTCCACATCCACTCTATCTGTGTCCTCAGGTCCGAGACTCCCCGACTAAAGGAAACATCCTCTCCACATCCACTCTATCTGTGTCCTCCATTCCTAGACTCCCCCACTATACGAAACATCCTCTCCACATCCACTCTATCTGTGTCCTCTGGTCCTAGACTCCCCCACTATAGGAAACATCCTCTCCACATCCACTCTATCTGTGTGCTCTGGTCCTAGACTCCCCCGCTATAGGAAACATCCTCTCCACATCCACTCTATCAGTGTCCTCTGGTCCGAGACTACCCGACTGAAGGAAACATCCTCTCCACATCCACTCTATCTGTGTCCTCTGGTCCGAGACTACCGCACTATAGGAAACATCCTCTCCACATCCACTCTATCTGTGTCCTCTGGTCCTAGACTTGCCCACCACAGGAAACATCCTCTCCTCATCCACTCTATCTGTGTCCTCTGGTCCTAGACTCCCCCACTACAGGAAACAACATCTCCACATCCACTCTATCTGTGTCCTCTGGTCCTAGACTCTCCCACTATAGGAAATATCCTCTACACATCCACTCTATCTGTGTCCTCTGGTCCAAGACTCCCCCACTATAGGAAACATCCTCTCCTCATCCACTCTATCTGTGTCCTCTGGTCCTAGACTCTCCCACTACAGGAAACTACCTCTCCACATCCACTCTATCTTTGTCCTCTGGTCCCAGCCTACCCCACTACAGGAAACATCCTCTCAACATCCACTCTATCTGTGTCCTCTGGTCCTAAAATCCCCTACTATAGGAAACATCATCTCCACATCCACTCTATCAGTGTCCTCTGGTCCGAGACTCCACCACTACAAGAAACATCCTCTCCACATCCACTATATCTGTGTCCTCTGGTCCTAGACTCCCCCACTATAGGAACCATCCTCTCCACATCCACTCTATCTGTGTCCTCTGGTCCGAGACTCCCCGACTAAAGGAAACATCCTCTCCACATCCACTCGATCTGTGTCCTCTGGTCCGAGACTCCCCGACTAAAGGAAACATCCTCTCCACATCCACTCTATCTGTGTACTCTGCTCCCAGACTACCCCTCCATGGGAAACATCCTCTCCACATCCACTCACTCTGTCTCCTCTGGTCCTAGACTCCCTCACCAGAGGAAACATCCTCTCCACATCCACTCTATCTGTCTCCTCTGGTCCCAGACTACCCCACCACAGGAAACATCCTCTCAACATCCACTCTATCTGTGTCCTCTGTTCCTAGACTCCACTACTATAGGAAACAACCTCTCCACATCCACTCTATCTGTGTCCTGTGGTCCTAGACTCCCCCACTATAGGAAACATCCTCTCCACATCCACTCTATCAGTGTCCTCTGGTCCTAGACTCCCCCACTATAGGAAACTTCTTCTTCACTTCCACTCTATCTGTGTCCTCTGGTCCGAGAATCCCCGACCAAATGAAACATCCTCTCCACATCCACTCTATCTGTGTCCTCTGGTCCGAGACTCCACCACTATAAGAAACATCCTCTCCACATCCACTATATCTGTGTCCTCTGGTCCTAGACTCCCCCACTATAGGAACCATCCTCTCCACATCCACTCTATCTGTGTCCTCTGGTCCTAGACTCCCCCTCTATTGGAAACATCCTCTCCACATCCACTCTATCAGAGTCCTGTGGTCCGAGACTCCCCGACTAAAGGAAACGTCCTCTCCACATCCACTCTATCTGTGTCCTCTGGTCCGAGACTCCCCGACTAAAGGAAACATCCTCTCCACATCCACTCTATCTGTGTACTCTGGTCCCAGACTACCCCTCCATGGGAAACATCCTCTCCACATCCACTCTATCTGTGACCTCTGGTCCGAGACTCCACCACTATAAGAAACATCCTCTCCACATCCACTATATCTGTGTCCTCTGGTCCGAGACTCCACCACTATAAGAAACATCCTCTCCACATCCACTATATCTGTGTCCTCTGGTCCTAGACTCCCCCACTATAGGAACCATCCTCTCCACATCCACTCTATCTGTGTCCTCTGGTCCTAGACTCCCCGACTAAAGGAAACATCCTCTCCACATCCACTCTATCTGTGTCCTCCATTCCTAGACTCCCCCACTATAGGAAACATCCTCTCCACATCCACTCTATCTGTGTCCTCTGGTCCTAGACTCCCCCACTATAGGAAACATCCTCTCCACATCCACTCTATCTGTGTGCTCTGGTCCTAGACTCCCCCGCTATAGGAAACATCCTCTCCACATCCACTCTATCTGTGTCCTCTGGTCCGAGACTGCCCGACTGAAGGAAACATCCTCTCCACATCCACTCAATCTGTGTCCTCTGGTCCTAGACTACCGCACTATAGGAAACATCCTCTCCACATCCACTCTATCTGAGTCCTCTGGTCCTAGACTTGCCCACCACAGGAAACATCCTCTCCTCATCCACTCTATCTGTGTCCTCTGGTCCTAGACTCCCCCAGTAAAGGAAACATCCTCTCCACATCCACTCTATCTGTGTCCTCTGGTCCTAAACTACCCACTATAGGAAACATCGTCTCTAAATCCACTCTATCTGTGTCCTTTGGTCCTAGACTTGCCCACCACAGGAAACATCCTCTCCTCATCCACTCTATCTGTGTCCTCTGGTCCTAGACTCCCCCACTACAGGAAACAACATCTCCACATCCACTCTATCTGTGTCCTCTGGTCCTAGACTCTCCCACTATAGGAAATATCCTCTACACATCCACTCTATCTGTGTCCTCTGGTCCAAGACTCCCCCACTATAGGAAACATCCTCTCCTCATCCACTCTATCTGTGTCCTCTGGTCCGAGACTCCCCGACTAAAGGAAACATCCTCTCCTCATCCACTCTATCTGTGTCCTCTGGTCCTAGACTCTCCCACTACAGGAAACATCCTCTCCACATCCACTCTATCTGTGTCCTCTGGTCCGAGACTCCCCGACTAAAGGAAACATCCTCTCCACATCCACTCTATCTGTGTCCTCCATTCCTAGACTCCCCCACTATAGGAAACATCCTCTCCACATCCACTCTATCTGTGTCCTCTGGTCCTAGACTCCCCCACTATAGGAAACATCCTCTCCACATCCACTCTATCTGTGTGCTCTGGTCCTAGACTCCCCCGCTATAGGAAACAGCCTCTCCACATCCACTCTATCAGTGACCTCTGGTCCGAGACTACCCGACTGAAGGAAACATCCTCTCCACATCCACTCTATCTGTGTCCTCTGGTCCGAGACTACCGCACTATAGGAAACATCCTCTCCACATCCACTCTATCTGTGTCCTCTGGTCCTAGACTTGCCCACCACAGGAAACATCCTCTCCTCATCCACTCTATCTGTGTCCTCTGGTCCTAGACTCCCCCACTACAGGAAACAACATCTCCACATCCACTCTATCTGTGTCCTCTGGTCCTAGACTCTCCCACTATAGGAAATATCCTCTACACATCCACTCTATCTGTGTCCTCTGGTCCAAGACTCCCCCACTATAGGAAACATCCTCTCCTCATCCACTCTATCTGTGTCCTCTGGTCCTAGACTCTCCCACTACAGGAAACTACCTCTCCACATCCACTCTATCTTTGTCCTCTGGTCCCAGCCTACCCCACTACAGGAAACATCCTCTCAACATCCACTCTATCTGTGTCCTCTGGTCCTAAACTCCCCTACTATAGGAAACATCATCTCCACATCCACTCTATCAGTGTCCTCTGGTCCGAGACTCCACCACTACAAGAAACATCCTCTCCACATCCACTATATCTGTGTCCTCTGGTCCTAGACTCCCCCACTATAGGAACCATCCTCTCCACATCCACTCTATCTGTGTCCTCTGGTCCGAGACTCCCCGACTAAAGGAAACATCCTCTCCACATCCACTCGATCTGTGTCCTCTGGTCCTAGACTCCCTCACCAGAGGAAACATCCTCTCCACATCCACTCTATCTGTCTCCTCTGGTCCCAGACTACCCCACCACTGGAAACATCCTCTCAACAACCACTCTATCTGTGTCCTCTGGTCCTAGACTCCCCTACTATAGGAAACATCCTCTCCACATCCACTCTATCTGTGTCCTGTGGTCCTAGACTCCCCCACTATAGGAAACATCCTCTCCACATCCACTCTATCAGTGTCCTCTGGTCCTAGACTCCCCCACTATAGGAAACTTCTTGTTCACTTCCACTCTATCTGTGTCCTCTGGTCTGAGAATCCCCGACCAAATGAAACATCCTCTCCACATCCACTCTATCTGTGTCCTCTGGTCCGAGACTCCACCACTATAAGTAACATCCTCTCCACATCCACTATATCTGTGTCCTCTGTTCCTAGACTCCCCCACTATAGGAACCATCCTCTCCACATCCACTCTATCTGTGTCCTCTGGTCCTAGACTCCCCCTCTATAGGAAACATCCTCTCCACATCCACTCTATCAGAGTCCTGTGGTCCGAGACTCCCCGACTAAAGGAAACGTCCTCTCCACATCCACTCTATCTGTGTCCTCTGGTCCGAGACTCCCTCACCAGAGGAAACATCCTCTACACATCCACTCTATCTGTGTCCTCTGGTCCTAGACTCCCCTACTATAGGAAACATCTTCTCCACATCCACTCTATCTGTGTCCTGTGGTCTTAGACTCCCCCACTATAATAAACATCCTCTCCACATCCATTCTATCTGTGTCCTCTGGTCCTAGACTCCCCCACTATAAGAAACATCCTCTCCACATCCACTCTATCTGTGTCCTCTGGTCCGAGACTCCCGGACTAAAGGAAACATCCTCTCCACATCCACTCTATCTGTGTCCTCCATTCCTAGACTCCACCACTATAAGAAACATCCTCTCCACATCCACTATATCTGTGTCCTCTGGTCCGAGACTCCCCGACAAAAGGAAACTTCCGCTCCACATCCACTCTATCTGTGTCCTCTGGTCCTAGACTCCCCTAATTTAGGAAAAATCCTCTCCACATCCACTCTCTCTGTCTCCTCTGGTCCTAGACTCCCTCATCAGAGGAAACATCCTCTCCACATCCACTCTATCTGTCTCCTCTGGTCCCAGACTACCCCACCACAGGAAACATCCTCTCAACATCCACTCTATCTGTGTCCTCTGTTCCTAGACTCCACTACTATAGGAAACAACCTCTCCACATCCACTCTATCTGTGTCCTGTGGTCCTAGACTCCCCCACTATAGGAAACATCCTCTCCACATCCACTCTATCAGTGTCCTCTGGTCCTAGACTCCCCCACTATAGGAAACTTCTTCTTCACTTCCACTCTATCTGTGTCCTCTGGTCCGAGAATCCCCGACCAAATGAAACATCCTCTCCACATCCACTCTATCTGTGTCCTCTGGTCCGAGACTCCACCACTATAAGAAACATCCTCTCCACATCCACTATATCTGTGTCCTCTGGTCCTAGACTCCTCCACTATAGGAACCATCCTCTCCACATCCACTCTATCTGTGTCCTCTGGTCCTAGACTCCCCCTCTATTGGAAACATCCTCTCCACATCCACTCTATCAGAGTCCTGTGGTCCGAGACTCCCCGACTAAAGGAAACGTCCTCTCCACATCCACTCTATCTGTGTCCTCTGGTCCGAGACTCCCCGACTAAAGGAAACATCCTCTCCACATCCACTCTATCTGTGTACTCTGGTCCGAGACTCCACCACTATAAGAAACATCCTCTCCACATACACTATATCTGTGTCCTCTGGTCCGAGACTCCACCACTATAAGAAACATCCTCTCCACATCCACTATATCTGTGTCCTCTGGTCCTAGACTCCCCCACTATAGGAACCATCCTCTCCACATCCACTCTATCTGTGTCCTCTGGTCCTAGACTCCCGCACTATAGGAAACATCCTCTCCACATCCACTCTATCAGTGTCCTCTGGTCCTAGACTCCCCCACTATAGGAAACTTCTTCTTCACTTCCACTCTATCTGTGTCCTCTGGTCCGAGAATCCCCGACCAAATGAAACATCCTCTCCACATCCACTCTATCTGTGTCCTCTGGTCCGAGACTCCACCACTATAAGAAACATCCTCTCCACATCCACTATATCTGTGTCCTCTGGTCCTAGACTCCCCCACTATAGTAACCATCCTCTCCACATCCACTCTATCTGTGTCCTCTGGTCCTAGACTCCCCCTCTATTGGAAACATCCTCTCCACATCCACTCTATCAGAGTCCTGTGGTCCGAGACTCCCCGACTAAAGGAAACGTCCTCTCCACATCCACTCTATCTGTGTCCTCTGGTCCGAGACTCCCCGACTAAAGGAAACATCCTCTCCACATCCACTCTATCTGTGTACTCTGGTCCCAGACTACCCCTCCATGGGAAACATCCTCTCCACATCCACTCTATCTGTGCCCTCTGGTCCGAGACTCCACCACTATAAGAAACATCCTCTCCACATCCACTATATCTGTGTCCTCTGGTCCGAGACTCCACCACTATAAGAAACATCCTCTCCACATCCACTATATCTGTGTCCTCTGGTCCTAGACTCCCCCACTATAGGAACCATCCTCTCCACATCCACTCTATCTGTGTCCTCTGGTCCTAGACTCCCGCACTATAGGAAACATCCTCTCCACATCCACTCTCTCTGTCTCCTCTGGTCCTAGACACCCTCACCAGAGGAAACATCCTCTCCACATCCACTCTATCTGTCTCCTCTGTTCCCAGACTACCCCACCACGGGAAACATCCTCTCAACATCCACTCTATCTGTGTCCTCTGGTCCTACACTCCCCTACTATACGAAACATCCTCTCCACATCCACTCTATCTGTGTCCTGTGGTCCTAGACTCCCCCACTATAGGAAACATCCTCTCCACATCCACTCTATCTGTGTCCGCAGGTCCTAGATTCCCCCACTATAGGAAACATCCTCTCCACATCCACTCTATCTGTGTCCTTTGGTCCCAGAGTTGCCCACCACAGGAAACATCCTCTCCTCATCCACTCTATTAGTGTCCTCTGGTCCCAGACCACCCCACCACGGGAAACATCCTCTCAACATCCACTCTATCTGTGTCCTCTGGACCTAGACTCCCCTAATATAGGAAACATCCTCTCCACATCCACTCTCTCTGTCTCCTCTGGTCCTAGACTCCCTCATCATAGGAAACGTTCTCTCCACATCCACTCTATCTGTCTCCTCTAGTCCCAGACTACCCCACCACGGGAAACATCCTCTCAACATCCACTCTATCTGTGTCCTCTGTTCCTAGACTCCCCTACTATAGGAAACATCCTCTCCACATCCACTCTATCTGTGTCCTGTGGTCCTAGACTCCCCCACTATAGGAAACATCCTCTCCACATCCACTCCATCAGTGTCCTCTGGTCCTAGACTCCCCCACTATAGGAAACTTCTTGTTCACATCCACTCTATCTGTGTCCTCTGGTCCGAGAATCCCCGACCAAATGAAACATCCTCTCCACATCCACTCTATCTGTGTCCTCTGGTCCGAGACTCCACCACTATAAGAAACATCCTCTCCACATCCACTATATCTGTGTCCTCTGGTCCTAGACTCCCCCACTATAGGAACCATCCTCTCCACATCCACTCAATCTGTGTCCTCTGGTCCTAGACTCCCGCACTATAGGAAACATCCTCTCCACATCCACTCTATCTGTGTCCTCTCGTCCTAGACTCCCTCACCAGAGGAAACATCCTCTCCACATCCACTCTATCTGTGTCCTCTGGTCCCAGACTACCCCACCACTGGAAACATCCTCTCAACATCCACTCTATCTGTGTCCTCTGGTCCTAGACTCCCCTACTATAGGAAACATCTTCCCCACATCCACTCTATCTGTGTCCTGTGGTCTTAGACTCCCCCACTATAGGAAACATCCTCTCCACATCCAATCTATCTGTGTCCGCAGGTCCTAGACTCCCCCACTATAGGAAACATCCTCTCCACATCCACTCTATCTGTGTCCTTTGGTCCCAGACTTGCCCACCACAGGAAACATCCTCTCCTCATCCACTCTATCAGAGTCCTCTGGTCCCAGACCACCCCACCACGGGAAACATCCTCTCAACATCCACACTATCTGTGTCTTCTGGTCCTAGACTCCCCTAATATAGGAAACATCCTCTCCACATCCACTCTCTCTGTCTCCTCTGGTCCTAGACTCCCTCACCAGAGGAAACATCCTCTCCACATCCACTCTATCTGTCTCCTCTGTTCCCAGACTACCCCACCACGGGAAACATCCTCTCAACATCCACTCTATCTGTGTCCTCTGGTCCTACACTCCCCTACTATACGAAACATCCTCTCCACATCCACTCTATCTGTGTCCTGTGGTCCTAGACTCCCCCACTATAGGAAACATCCTCTCCACATCCACTCTATCTGTGTCCTCTGGACCTAGACTCCCCACTATAGGAAACATCCTTTCAACATCCACTCTATCTGTGTCCTCTGGTCCTAGACTCTCCTAATATAGGAAACATCCTCTCCACATCCTCTCTCTCTGTCTCCTCTGGTCCTAGACTCCCTCACCAGAGGAAACATCCTCTCCACATCCACTCTATCTGTCTCCTCTGTTCCCAGACTACCCCACCACTGGAAACATCCTCTCAACAACCACTCTATCTGAGTCCTCTGGTCCTAGACTCCCCTACTATAGGAAACATCCTCTCCACATCCACTCTATCTTTGTCCTGTGGTCCTAGACTCCCCCACTATAGGAAACATCCTCTCCACATCCACTCTATCAGTGTCCTCTGGTCCTAGACTCCCCCACTATAGGAAACTTCTTGTTCACTTCCACTCTATCTGTGTCCTCTGGTCCGAGAATCCCCGACCAAATGAAACATCCTCTCCAAATCCACTCTATCTGTGTCCTCTGGTCCGAGACTCCACCACTATAAGAAACATCCTCTCCACATCCACTATATCTGTGTCCTCTGGTCCTAGACTCCCCCACTATTGGAACCATCCTCTCCACATCCACTCTATCTGTGTCCTCTGGTCCTAGACTCCCCCACTACAGGAATCATCATCTCCACATCCACTCTATCTGTGTCCTCTGGTCCTAGACTCTCCCACTATAGGAAACTACCTCTCCACATCCACTCTATCTTTGTCCTCTGGTCCCAGACTACCCCACTACGGGAAACATCCTCTCCACATCCACTCTATCTGTGTCCTCTGGTCCTAAACTCCCCTACTATAGGAAACATTTACTCCGCATCCACTCTATCAGTGTCCTCTGGTCCTAGACTCCCTCAACAGAGGAAACATCCTCTACACATCCACTCTATCGGTGTCCTCTGGACCTAGGCTCCCCCACTATAGGAAACATCCTCTCCACATCCACTCAATCAGTGTCCTCTGGTCCTAGACTCCCCCACTATAGGAAACTTCTTGTTCACTTCCACTCTATCTGTGTCCTCTGGTCCGAGAATCCCCGACCAAATGAAACATCCTCTCCACATCCACTCTATCTGTGTCCTCTGGTCCGAGACTCCACCACTATAAGAAACATCCTCTCCACATCCACTATATCTGTGTCCTCTGGTCCTAGACTCCCCCACTATAGGAACCATCCTCTCCACATCCACTCTATCTGTGTCCTCTGGTCCTAGACTCCCCCACTACAGGAATCAACATCTCCACATCCACTCTATCTGTGTCCTCTGGTCCTAGACTCTCCCACTATAGGAAACTACCTCTCCACATCCACTCTATCTTTGTCCTCTGGTCCCAGACTACCCCACTACGGGAAACATCCTCTCCACATCCACTCTATCTGTGTCCTCTGGTCCTAAACTCCCCTACTATAGGAAACATTTACTCCGCATCCACTCTATCAGTGTCCTCTGGTCCTAGACTCCCTCAACAGAGGAAACATCCTCTACACATCCACTCTATCGGTGTCCTCTGGACCTAGGCTCCCCCACTATAGGAAACATCCTCTCCACATCCAATCTATCTGTGTCCGCAGGTCCTAGTCTCCCCCACTATAGGAAACATCCTCTCCACATCCACTCTATCTGTGTCCTTTGGTCCCAGACTTTCCCACCACAGGAAACATCCTCTCCTCATCCACTCTAACAGTGTCCTCTGGTCCCAGACCACCCCACCACGGGAAACATCCTCTCAACATCCTCTCTATCTGTGTCCTCTGGTCCTAGACTCCCCTAATATAGGAAACATCCTCTCCACATCCACTCTCTCTGTCTCCTCTGGTCCTAGACTCCCTCACCAGAGGAAACAACCTCTCCACATCCACTCTATCTGTCTCCTCTGGTCCCAGACTACCCCACCACTGGAAACATTCTCTCAACATCCACTCTATCTGTGTCCTCTGGTCCTAGACTCCCCTACTATAGGAAACATCCTCTCCACATCCACTCTATCTGTGTCCTCTGGTCCCAGACTACCCCACCACTGGAAACATCCTCTCAACATCCACTCTATCTGTGTCCTCTGGTCCTAGACTCCCCTACTATAGGAAACATCTTCTCCACATCCACTCTATCTGTGTCCTGTGGTCTTATACACCCCCACTATAGGAAACATCCTCTCCACATACACTCTATCTGTGTCCTCTGGTCCCAGACTACCCCACCACTGGAAACATCCTCTCAACATCCACTCTATCTGTGTCCTCTGGTCCTAGACTCCCCTAGTATAGGAAACATCTTCTCCACATCCACTCTATCTGTGTCCTGTGGTCTTAGACTCCCCCACTATAGGAAACTTCTTGTTCACTTCCACTCTATCTGTGTCCTCTGGTCCGAGAATCCCCGACCAAATGAAACGTCCTCTCCACATCCACTCTATCTGTGTCCTCTGGTCCGAGACTCCACCACTATAAGAAACATCCTCTCCACATCCACTATATCTGTGTCCTCTAGTCCTAGACTCCCCCACTATAGGAAACATCCTCTCCACATCCAATCTATCTGTGTCCACAGGTCCTAGACTTCCCCACTATAGTAAACATCCTCTCCACATCCACTCTATCTGTGTCCTTTGGTCCCAGACTTGCCCACCACAGGAAACATCCTCTCCACATCCACTCTATCTGTGTCCTCTGCTCCTAGACTCCCCCACTGCAGGAAACAACCTCTCCACATCCACTCTATCGTGTCCTCTGGTCCCAGACCACCCCACCACGGGAAACATCCTTTCAACATCCACTCTATCTGTGTCCTCTGGTCCTAGACTCTCCTAATATAGGAAACATCCTCTCCACATCCTCTCTCTCTGTCTCCTCTGGTCCTAGACTCCCTCACCAGAGGAAACATCCTCTCCACATCCACTCTATCTGTCTCCTCTGGTCCCAGACTACCCCACCACTGGAAACATCCTCTCAACAACCACTCTATCCGAGTCCTCTGGTCCTAGACTCCCCTACTATAGGAAACATCCTCTCCACATCCACTCTATCTGTGTCCTGTGGTCCTAGACTCCCCACTATAGGAAACATCCTCTCCACATCCACTCTATCAGTGTCCTCTGGTCCTAGACTCCCCCACTATAGGAAACTTCTTGTTCACTTCCACTCTATCTGTGTCCTCTGGTCTGAGAATCCCCGACCAAATGAAACATCCTCTCCACATCCACTCTATCTGTGTCCTCTGGTCCGAGACTGCACCACTATAAGAAACATCCTCTCCACATCCACTATATCTGTGTCCTCTGGTCATAGACTCCCCCACTATAGGAACCGTCCTCTCCACATCCACTCTATCTGTGTCCTCTGTTCCTAGACTCCCCCTCTATAGGAAACATCCTCTCCACATCCACTCTATCAGAGTCCTGTGGTCCGAGACTCCCCGACTAAAGGAAACGTCCTCTCCACATCCACTCTATCTGTGTCCTCTGGTCCGAGACTCCCCGACTAAAGGAAACATCCTCTCCACATCCACTCTGTCTCTGTACTCTGGTCCCAGACTACCCCTCCATGGGAAACATCCTCTCCACATAAACTCTATCTGTGACCTCTGGTCCTAGACTCCCGCACTATTGGAAACATCCTCTCCACATCCACTCTATCTGTGTCCTCTCGTCCTAGACTCCCTCACCAGAGGAAACATCCTCTACACATCCACTCTATCTGTGTCCTCTGGTCCTAGACTCCCGCACTATAGGAAACATCCTCTCCACATCCACTCCATCTGTGTCCTCTGGTCCCAGACTACCCCACCACTGGAAACATCCTCTCAACATCCACTATATCTGTGTCCTCTGGTCCTAGACACCCCTACTATAGGAAACATCTTCTCCACATCAACTCTATCTGTGTCCTGTGGTCTTAGACTCCCCCACGATAGGAAACATCCTCTCCACATCCACTCTATCTGTGGTCCTAGACTCCCCCACTATAGGAAACATCCTCTCCACATCCACTCTATCTGTGTCCTCTGGTCCTAGACTCCCCCACTATAGGAAACATCCTCTCCACATCCACTCGATCTGTGTCCTCTGGGCCTAGACACCACCTCCATAGGAAACATCCTTTCCACATCCACTCTATCAGAGTCCTGTGGTCCGAGACTCCCCGACTAAAGGAAACGTCCTCTCCACATCCACTCTATTTGTGTCCTCTGGTCCGAGACTCCCCGACTAAAGGAAACATCCTCTCTACATCCACTCTATCTGTGTCCTCCATTCCTAGACTCCCCCACTATAGGAAACATCCTCTCCTCTTACACTCTATCTGTGTCCTCTGGTCCTAGACTCTCCTAATATAGGAAACATCCTCTCCACATCCTCTCTCTCTGTCTCCTCTGGTCCTAGACTCCCTCACCAGAGGAAACATCCTCTCCACATCCACTCTATCTGTCTCCTCTGGTCCCAGACTACCCCACCACTGGAAACATCCTCTCAACAACCACTCTATCTGTGTCCTCTGGTCCTAGACTCCCCTACTATAGGAAACATCCTCTCCACATCCACTCTATCTGTGTCCTGTGGTCCTAGACTCCCCCACTATAGGAAACATCCTCTCCACATCCACTCTATCAGTGTCCTCTGGTCCTAGACTCCCCCACTATAGGAAACTTCTTGTTCACTTCCACTCTATCTGTGTCCTCTGGTCTGAGAATCCCCGACCAAATGAAACATCCTCTCCACATCCACTCTATCTGTGTCCTCTGGTCCGAGACTCCACCACTATAAGAAACATCCTCTCCACATCCACTATATCTGTGTCCTCTGGTCTTAGACTCCCCCACTATAGGAACCATCCTCTCCACATCCACTCTATCTGTGTCCTCTGGTCCTAGACTCCCCCTCTATAGGAAACATCCTCTCCACATCCACTCTATCAGAGTCCTGTGGTCCGAGACTCCCCGACTAAAGGAAACGTCCTCTCCACATCCACTCTATCTGTGTCCTCTGGTCCGAGTCTCCCCGACTAAAGGAAACATCCTCTCCACATCCACTCTATCTCTGTACTCTGGTCCCAGACTACCCCTCCATGGGAAACATCCTCTCCACATAAACTCTATCTGTGACCTCTGGTCCTAGACTCCCGCACTATAGGAAACATCTTCTCCACATCAACTCTATCTGTGTCCTGTGGTCTTAGACTCCCCCACGATAGGAAACATCCTCTCCACATCCACTCTATCTGAGGTCCTAGACTCCCCCACTATAGGAAACATCCTCTCCACATCCACTCTATCTGTGTCCTCTGGTCCTAGACTCCCCCACTATAGGAAACATCCTCTCCACATCCACTCTATCTGTGTCCTCTGGTCCTAGACACCCCCTCCATAGGAAACATCCTTTCCACATCCACTCTATCAGAGTCCTGTTGTCCGAGACTCCCCGACTAAAGGAAACGTCCTCTCCACATCCACTCTATTTGTGTCCTCTGCTCCGAGACTCCCCGACTAAAGGAAACATCCTCTCCACATCCACTCTATCTGTGTCCTCTGGTCCCAGACTACCCCTCCATGGGAAACATCCTCTCCACATCCACTGTATCTGTGACCTCAGGTCCTAGACTCCTCTACTATAGGAAACATCGTCTTCACATCCACACTATCTGTGTCCTCTGGTTCTAGACTCCCACACCAGAGGAAACATCCTCTCCGCATCCACTCTATCTGTGCCCACTGGTCCTAGACTCCCCATATAGGAATCATCTTCTCCACATCCACTCTATCTGTGTCCTCTGGTCCTAGACTCCCCCACTATAGGAAACATCCTCTCCACATCCACTCTATCTGTGACCTCAGTTCCTAGACTCCCCTACTATAGGAAACATCCTCTTCACATCCACACTATCTGTGTCCTCTGGTTCTAGACACCCTCACCAGAGGAAACATCCTCTCCACATCCACTCTATCTGTGTCCTCTGGTCCTAGACTCCCCCACTACAGGAATCAACATCTCCACATCCACTCTATCTGTGTCCTCTGGTCCTAGACTCTCCCACTATAGGAAACTACCTCTCCACATCCACTCTATCTTTGTCCTCTGGTCCCAGACTACCCCACTACGGGAAACATCCTCTCCACATCCACTCTATCTGTGTCCTCTGGTCCTAAACTCCCCTACTATAGGAAACATTTACTCCACATCCACTCTATCAGTGTCCTCTGGTCCTAGACTCCCTCAACAGAGGAAACATCCTCTACACATCCACCCTATCGGTGTCCTCTGGACCTAGGCTCCCCCACTATAGGAAACATCCTCTCCACATCCAATCTATCTGTGTCCGCAGGTCCTAGTCTCCCCCACTATAGGAAACATCCTCTCCACATCCACTCTATCTGTGTCCTTTGGTCCCAGACTTTCCCACCACAGGAAACATCCTCTCCTCATCCACTCTAACAGTGTCCTCTGGTCCCAGACCACCCCACCACGGGAAACATCCTCTCAACATCCTCTCTATCTGTGTCCTCTGGTCCTAGACTCCCCTAATATAGGAAACATCCTCTCCACATCCACTCTCTCTGTCTCCTCTGGTCCTAGACTCCCTCACCAGAGGAAACAACCTCTCCACATCCACTCTATCTGTCTCCTCTGGTCCCAGACTACACCACCACTGGAAACATTCTCTCAACATCCACTCTATCTGTGTCCTCAGGTCCTAGACTCCCCTACTATAGGAAACATCCTCTCCACATCCACTCTATCTGTGTCCTCTGGTCCCAGACTACCCCACCACTGGAAACATCCTCTCAACATCCACTCTATCTGTGTCCTCTGGTCCTAGACTCCCCTACTATAGGAAACATCTTCTCCACATCCACTCTATCTGTGTCCTGTGGTCTTAGACTCCCCCACTATAGGAAACATCCTCTCCACATCCACTCTATCTGTGTCCTCTGGTCCCAGACTACCCCACCACTGGAAACATCCTCTCAACATCCACTCTATCTGTGTCCTCTGGTCCTAGACTCCCCTACTATAGGAAACATCTTCTCCACATCCAATCTATCTGTGTCCTGTGGTCTTAGACTCCCCCACTATAGGAAACTTCTTGTTCACTTCCACTCTATCTGTGTCCTCTGGTCCGAGAATCCCCGACCAAATGAAACATCCTCTCCACATCCACTCTATCTGTGTCCTCTGGTCCGAGACTCCACCACTATAAGAAACATCCTCTCCACATCCACTATATCTGTGTCCTCTAGTCCTAGACTCCCCCACTATAGGAAACATCCTCTCCACATCCAATCTATCGGTGCCCGCAGGTCCTAGACTTCCCCACTATAGGATACATCCTCTCCACATCCACTCTATCTGTGTCCTTTGGTCCCAGACTTGCCCACCACAGGAAACATCCTCTCCACATCCACTCTATCTGTGTCCTCTGCTCCTAGACTCCCCCACTGCAGGAAACAACCTCTCCACATCCACTCTATCGTGTCCTCTGGTCCCAGACCACCCCACCACGGGAAACATCCTTTCAACATCCACTCTATCTGTGTCCTCTGGTCCTAGACTCTCCTAATATAGGAAACATCATCTCCACATCCACTCTCTCTGTCTCCTCTGGTCCTAGACTCCCTCACCAGAGGAAACATCCTCTCCACATCCACTCTATCTGTCTCCTCTGGTCCCAGACTACCCCACCACTGGAAACATCCTCTCAACAACCACTCTATCTGTGTCCTCTGGTCCTAGACTCCCCTACTATAGGAAACATCCTCTCCACATCCACTCTATCTGTGTCCTGTGGTCCTAGACTCCCCCACTATACGAAACATCCTCTCCACATCCACTCTATCAGTGTCCTCTGGTCCTAGACTCCCCCACTATAGGAAACTTCTTGTTCACTTCCACTCTATCTGTGTCCTCTGGTCTGAGAATCCCCGACCAAATGAAACATCCTCTCCACATCCACTCTATCTGTGTCCTCTGGTCCGAGACTCCACCACTATAAGTAACATCCTCTCCACATCCACTATATCTGTGTCCTCTGTTCCTAGACTCCCCCTCTATAGGAAACATCCTCTCCACATCCACTCTATCAGAGTCCTGTGGTCCGAGACTCCCCGACTAAAGGAAACGTCCTCTCCACATCCACTCTATCTGTGTCCTCTGGTCCGAGACTCCCCGACTAAAGGAAACATCCTCTCCACATCCACTCTATCTCTGTACTCTGGTCCCAGACTACCCCTCCATGGGAAACATCCTCTCCACATCCACTCTATCAGTGTCCTCTGGTCCTAGACTCCCCCACTATAGGAAACTTCTTGTTCACTTCCACTCTATCTGTGTCCTCTGGTCTGAGAATCCCCGACCAAATGAAACATCCTCTCCACATCCACTCTATCTGTGTCCTCTGGTCCGAGACTCCACCACTATAAGTAACATCCTCTCCACATCCACTATATCTGTGTCCTCTGTTCCTAGACTCCCCCTCTATAGGAAACATCCTCTCCACATCCACTCTATCAGAGTCCTGTGGTCCGAGACTCCCCGACTAAAGGAAACGTCCTCTCCACATCCACTCTATCTGTGACCTCTGGTCCTAGACTCCCGCACTATAGGAAACATCCTCTCCACATCCACTCTATCTGTGTCCTCTCGTCCTAGACTCCATCACCAGAGGAAACATCCTCTACACATCCACTCTATCTGTGTCCTCTGGTCCTAGACTCCCGCACTATAGGAAACATCCTCTCCACATCCACTCTATCTGTGTCCTCTGGTCCCAGACTACCCCACCACTGGAAACATCCTCTCAACATCCACTATATCTGTGTCCTCTGGTCCTAGACTCCCCTACTATAGGAAACATCTTCTCCACATCCACTCTATCTGTGTCCTGTGGTCTTAGACTCCCCCACGATAGGAAACATCCTCTCCACATCCACTCTATCTGTGTCCTCTGGTCCTAGACTCCCCCACTATAGGAAACATCCTCTCCACATCCACTCTATCTGTGTCCTCTGGTCCTAGACTCCCCCACTATAGGAAACATCCTCTCCACATCCACTCTATCTGTGTCCTCTGGTCCTAGACACCCCCTCCATAGGAAACATCCTTTCCACATCCACTCTATCAGAGTCCTGTGGTCCGAGACTCCCCGACTAAAGGAAACGTCCTCTCCACATCCACTCTATTTGTGTCCTCTGGTCCGAGACTCCCCGACTAAAGGAAACATCCTCTCCACATCCACTCTATCTGTGTCCTCTGGTCCCAGACTACCCCTCCATGGGAAACATCCTCTCCACATCCACTGTATCTGTGACCTCAGTTCCTAGACTCCCCTACTATAGGAAACATCTTCTTCACATCCACACTATCTGTGTCCTCTGGTTCTAGACTCCCACACCAGAGGAAACATCCTCTCCGCATCCACTCTATCTGTGTCCACTGGTCCTAGACTCCCCACTATAGGAATCATCTTCTCCACATCCACTCTATCTGTGTCCTCTGGTCCTAGACTCCCCCACTATAGGAAACATCCTCTCCACATCCACTCTATCTGTGACCTCAGTTCCTAGACTCCCCTACTATAGGAAACATCCTCTCCACATCCACTCTATCTGTGTCCTCTGATCCTAGACTCCCCACTATAGGAAATATCCTCTCCACATCCACTCTATCAGTGTCCTCTGGTCCTAGACTCCCCCACTATAGGAAACTTCTTGTTCACTTCCACTCTATCTGTGTCCTCTGGTCTGAGAATCCCCGACCAAATGAAACATCCTCTCCACATCCACTCTATCTGTGTCCTCTGGTCTGAGACTCCACCACTATAAGAAACATCCTCTCCACATCCACTATATCTGTGTCCTCTGGTCCTAGACTCCCCCACTATAGGAACCATCCTCTCCACATGCACTCTATCTGTGTCCTCTGGTCCTAGACTCCCCCTCTATAGGAAACATCCTCTCCACATCCACTCTATCAGAGTCCTGTGGTCCGAGACTCCCCGACTAATGGAAACGTCCTCTCCACATCCACTCTATCTGTGTCCTCTGGTCCGAGACTCCCCGACTAAAGGAAACATCCTCTCCACATCCACTCTATCTCTGTACTCTGGTCCCAGACTACCCCTCCATGGGAAACATCCTCTCCACATCCACTCTATCTGTGACCTCTGGTCCTAGACTCCCGCACTATAGGAAACATCCTCTCCACATCCACTCTATCTGTGTCCTCTCGTCCTAGACTCCCTCACCAGAGGAAACATCCTCTACACATCCACTCTATCTGTGTCCTCTGGTCCTAGACTCCCGCACTATAGGAAACATCCTCTCCACATCCACTCTATCTGTGTCCTCTGGTCCCAGACTACCCCACTATAGGAAACATCTTCTCCACATCCACTCTATCTGTGTCCTCTGGACTTAGACTCCCCTACTCTAGGAAACATCTTCTCCACATCCACTCTATCTGTGTCCTGTGGTCTTAGACTCCCCCACTATAGGAAACATCCTCTCCACATCCACTCTCTCTGTGTCCTCTGGTCCTAGACTCCCCCACTATAGGAAACATCCTCTCCACATCCACTCTATCTGTGTCCTGTGGTCCTAGACTCCCCCACTATAGGAAACATCCTCTCCACATCCACTCTATCTGTGTCCTCTGGTCCCAGACTACCCCACTATAGGAAACATCTTCTCCACATCCACTCTATCTGTGTCCTCTGGACCTAGACTCCCCTACTATAGGAAACATCTTCTCCACATCCACTCTATCTGTGTCCTGTGGTCTTAGACTCCCCCACTATAGGAAACATCCTCTCCACATCCACTCTATCTGTGTCCTCTGGTCCTAGACTCCCCCACTATAGGAAACATCCTCTCCACATCCACTCTATCTGTGTCCTGTGGTCCTAGACTCCCCCACTATAGGAAACATCCTCTCCACATCCACTCTATCTGTGTCCTCTGGTCCAAGACACCCCCTCCATAGGAAACATCCTCTCCACATCTACTCTATCAGAGTCCTGTGGTCCGAGACTCCCCGACTAAAGGAAACGTCCTCTCCACATCCACTCTATTTGTGTCCTCTGGTCCGAGACTCCCCGACTAAAGGAAACATCCTCTCCACATCCACTCTATCTGTGTCCTCTGGTCCCAGACTACCCCTCCATGGGAAACATACTCTCCACATCCACTCTATCTGTGACCTCAGTCCCTAGACTCCCCTACTATAGGAAACATCCTCTTCACATCCACACTATCTGTGTCCTCTGGTTCTAGACTCCCTCACCAGAGGAAACATCCTCTCCACATCCACTCTATCTGTGTCCACTGGTCCAAGACTCCCCACTGTAGGAATCATCTTCTCCACATCCACTCTATCTGTGTCCTCTGGTCCTATACTCCCCCACTATAGGAAACATCCTCTCCACATCCACTCTCTCTGTCTCCTCTGGTCCTAGACTCCCTCACCAGAGGAAACATCCTCTCCACATCCACTCTATCTGTCTCCTCTGGTCCCAGACTACCCCACCACTGGAAACATTCTCTCAACATCCACTCTATCTGTGTCCTCTGGTCCTAGACTCCCCTACTATAGGAAACATCCTCTCCACATCCACTCTATCTGTGTCCTCTGGTCCCAGCTACCCCACCACTGGAAACATCCTCTCAACATCCACTCTATCTGTGTCCTCTGGTCCTAGACTCCCCTATTATAGGAAACATCTTCTCCACATCCACTCTATCGGTGTCCTGTCGTCTTAGACTCCCCCACTATAGGAAACATCCTCTCCACATCCACTCTATCTGTGTCCTCTGGTCCTAGACTCCCCTACCACAGGAAACATCTTCTCCACATCCACTCTATCGGTGTCCTGTGGTCTTAGACTCCCCCACTATAGGAAACTTCTTGTTCACTTCCACTCTATCTGTGTCCTCTGGTCCGAGAATCCCCGACCAAATGAAACATCCTCTCCACATCCACTCTATCTGTGTCCTCTGGTCCGAGACTCCACCACTATAAGAAACATCCTCTCCACATCCACTATATCTGTGTCCTCTAGTCCTAGACTCCCCCACTATAGGAAACATCCTCTCCACATCCAATCTATCTGTGTCGGCAGGTCCTAGACTCCCCCACTATAGGAAACATCCTCTCCACATGCACTCTATCTGTGTCCTTTGGTCCCAGACTTGCCCACCACAGGAAACATCCTCTCCACATCCACTCTATCTGTGTCCTCTGCTCCTAGACTCCCCCACTGCAGGAAACAACCTCTCCACATCCACTCTATCGTGTCCTCTGGTCCCAGACCACCCCACCACCGGAAAAATCCTCTCAACATCCACTCTATCTGTGTCCTCTGGTCCTAGACTCTCCTAATATAGGAAACATCCTCTCCACATCCACTCTCTCTGTCTCCTCTGGTCCTAGACACCCTCACCAGAGGAAACATCCTCTCCACATCCACTTTATCTGTCTCCTCTGGTCCCAGACTACCCCACCACTGGAAACATCCTCTCAACAACCACTCTATCTGTGTCCTCTGGTCCTAGACTCCCCTACTACAGGAAACATCCTCTCCACATCCACTCTATCTGTGTCCTTTGGTCCTAGACTCCTCCACTATAGGAAACATCCTCTCCACATCCACTCTATCAGTGTCCTCTGGTGCTAGACTCCCCCACTATAGGAAACTTCTTGTCCACTTCCACTCTATCTGTGTCCTCTGGTCTGTGAATCCCCGACCAAATGAAACATTCTCTCCACATCCACTCTATCTGTTTCCTCTGGTCCGAGACTCCACCACTATAAGAAACATCCTCTCCACATCCACTATATCTGTGACCTCTGGTCCGAGACTCCACCACTATAAGAAACATCCTCTCCACATCCACTCTATCTGTGTCCTCTGGTCCTAGACTCCCCCTCTATAGGAAACATCCTCTCCACATCCACTCTATCTGTGTCCTGTGGTCCGAGACTCCCCGACTAAAGGAAACATCCTCTCCACATCCACTCTATCTCTGTACTCTGGTCCCAGACTACCCCTCCATGGGAAACATCCTCTCCACATAAACTCTATCTGTGACCTCTGGTCCTAGACTCCCGCACTATAGGAAATATCCTCTCCACATCCACTCTATCTGTGTCCTCTCGTCCTAGACTCCCTCACCAGAGGAAACATCCTCTACACATCCACTCTATCTGTGTCCTCTGGTCCTAGACTCCCGCACTATAGGAAACATCCTCTCCACATCCACTCTATCTGTGTCCTCTGGTCCCAGACTACCCCACCACTGGAAACATCCTCTCAACATCCACTATATCTGTGTCCTCCGGTCCTAGACTCCCCTACTATAGGAAACATCTTCTCCACATCCACTCTATCTGTGTCCTGTGGTCTTAGACTCCCCCACGATAGGAAACATCCTCTCCACATCCACTCTATCTGTGTCCTCTGGTCCTAGACTCCCCCACTATAGGAAACATCCTCTCCACATCCACTCTATCTGTGTCCTCTGGTCCTAGACTCCCCCACTATAGGAAACATCCTCTCCACATCCACTCTATCTGTGTCCTCTGGTCCTAGACACCCCCTCCATAGGAAACATCCTTTCCACATCCACTCTATCAGAGTCCTGTGGTCCGAGACTCCCCGACTAAAGGAAACGTCCTCTCCACATCCACTCTATTTGTGTCCTCTGGTCCGAGACTCCCCGACTAAAGGAAACATCCTCTCCACATCCACTCTATCTGTGTCCTCTGGTCCCAGACTACCCCTCCATGGGAAACATCCTCTCCACATCCACTGTATCTGTGACCTCAGTTCCTAGACTCCCCTACTATAGGAAACATCGTCTTCACATCCACACTATCTGTGTCCTCTGGTTCTAGACTCCCTCACCAGAGGAAACATCCTCTCCGCATCCAATCTATCTGTGTCCTCTGCTCCTAGACTCCCCCACTGCAGGAAACAACCTCTCCACATCCACTCTATCGTGTCCTCTGGACCCAGACCACCCCACCACGGGAAACATCCTCTCAACATCCACTCTATCTGTGTCCTCTGGTCATAGACTCTCCTAATATAGGAAACATTCTCTCCACATCCACTCTCTCTGTCTCCTCTGGTCCTAGACTCCCTCACCAGAGGAAACATCCTCTCCACATCCACTTTATCTGTCTCCTCTGGTCCCAGACTACCCCACCACTGGAAACATCCTCTCAACAACCACTCTATCTGTGTCCTCTGGTCCTAGACTCCCCTACTACAGGAAACATCCTCTCCACATCCACTCTATCTGTGTCCTGTGGTCCTAGACTCCCCCACTATAGGAAACATCCTCTCCACATCCACTCTATCAGTGTCCTCTGGTCCTAGACTCCCCCACTATAGGAAACTTCTTGTCCACTTCCACTCTATCTGTGTCCTCTGGTCTGTGAATCCCCGACCAAATGAAACATCCTCTCCACATCCACTCTATCTGTGTCCTCTGGTCCGAGACTCCACCACTATAAGAAACATCCTCTCCACATCCACTATATCTGTGTCCTCTGGTCCTAGACTCCCCGACTATAGGAACCATCCTCTCCACATCCACTCTATCTGTGTCCTCTGGTCCTAGACTCCCCCTCTATAGGAAACATCCTCTCCACATCCACTCTATCTGTGTCCTCTGGTCCGAGACTCCCCGACTAAAGGAAACATCCTCTCCACATCCACTCTATCTCTGTACTCTGGTCCCAGACTACCCCTCCATGGGAAACATCCTCTCCACATAAACTCTATCTGTGACCTCCGGTCCTAGACTCCCGCACTATAGGAAATATCCTCTCCACATCCACTCTATCTGTGTCCTCTCGTCCTAGACTCCCTCACCAGAGGAAACATCCTCTACACATCCACTCTATCTGTGTCCTCTGGTCCTAGACTCCCGCACGATGGGAAACATCCTCTCCACATCCACTCTATCTGTGTCCTCTGGTCCCAGACTACCCCACCACTGGAAACATCCTCTCAACATCCACTATATCTGTGTCCTCCGGTCCTAGACTCCCCTACTATAGGAAACATCTTCTCCACATCCACTCTATCTGTGTCCTGTGGTCTTAGACTCCCCCACGATAGGAAACATCCTCTCCACATCCACTCTATCTGTGTCCTCTGGTCCTAGACTCCCCCACTATAGGAAACATCCTCTCCACATCCACTCTATCTGTGTCCTCTGGTCCTAGACTCCCCCACTATAGGAAACATCCTCTCCACATCCACTCTATCTGTGTCCTCTGGTCCTAGACACCCCCTCCATAGGAAACATCCTTTCCACATCCACTCTATCAGAGTCCTGTGGTCCGAGACTCCCCGACTAAAGGAAACGTCCTCTCCACATCCACTCTATTTGTGTCCTCTGGTCCGAGACTCCCCGACTAAAGGAAACATCCTCTCCACATCCACTCTATCTGTGTCCTCTGGTCCCAGACTACCCCTCCATGGGAAACATCCTCTCCACATCCACTGTATCTGTGACCTCAGTTCCTAGACTCCCCTACTATAGGAAACATCGTCTTCACATCCACACTATCTGTGTCCTCTGGTTCTAGACTCCCTCACCAGAGGAAACATCCTCTCCGCATCCACTCTATCTGTGTCCACTGGTCCTAGACTCCCCACTATAGGAATCATCTTCTCCACATCCACTCTATCTGTGTCCTCTGGTCCTAGACTCCCCCACTATAGGAAACATCCTCTCCACATCCACTCTATCTGTGACCTCAGTTCCTAGACGCCCCTAATATAGGAAACATCCTCTCCACATCCACTCTATCTGTGTCCTCTGGTTCTAGACACCCTCACCAGAGGAAACATCCTCTCCACATCCACTCTATCTGTGTGCACTGGTCCTAGACTCCCCACTATAGGAATCATCTTCTCCACATCCACTCTATCTGTGTCCTCTGGTCCTAGACTCCCCCACTATCGGAAACATCCTCTCCACATCCACTCTATCTGTGTCCTCTGATCCTAGACTCCCCACTATAGGAAATATCCTCTCCACATCCACTCTATCAGTGTCCTCTGGTCCTACACTCCCCCACTATAGGAAACTTCTTGTTCACTTCCACTCTATCTGTGTCCTCTGGTCTGAGAATCCCCGACCAAATGAAACATCCTCTCCACATCCACTCTATCTGTGTCCTCTGGTCCGAGACTCCACCACTATAAGAAACATCCTCTCCACATCCACTATATCTGTGTCCTCTGGTCCTAGACTCCCCCACTATAGGAACCATCCTCTCCACATCCACTCTATCTGTGTCCTCTGGTCCTAGACTCCCCCTCTATAGGAAACATCCTCTCCACATCCACTCTATCAGAGTCCTGTGGTCCGAGACTCCCCGACTAAAGGAAACGTCCTCTCCACATCCACTCTATCTGTGTCCTCTGGTCCGAGACTCCCCGACTAAAGGAAACATCCTCTCCACATCCACTCTATCTCTGTACTCTGGTCCCAGACTACCCCTCCATGGGAAACATCCTCTCCACATCCACTCTATCTGTGACCTCTGGTCCTAGACTCCCGCACTATAGGAAACATCCTCTCCACATCCACTCTATCTGTGTCCTCTCGTCCTAGACTCCCTCACCAGAGGAAACATCCTCTACACATCCACTCTATCTGTGTCCTCTGGTCCTAGACTCCCGCACTATAGGAAACATCCTCTCCACATCCACTCTATCTGTGTCCTCTGGTCCCAGACTACCCCACTATAGGAAACATCTTCTCCACATCCACTCTATCTGTGTCCTGTGGTCTTAGACTCCCCCACTATAGGAAACATCCTCTCCACATCCACTCTATCTGTGTCCTCTGGTCCTAGACTCCCCCACTATAGGAAACATCCTCTCCACATCAACTCTATCTGTGTCCTGTGGTCCTAGACTCCCCCACTATAGGAAACATCCTCTCCACATCCACTCTATCTGTGTCCTCTGGTACAAGACAGCCCCTCCATAGGAAACATCCTCTCCACATCCACTCTATCAGAGTCCTGTGGTCCGAGACTCCCCGACTAAAGGAAACGTCCTCTCCACATCCACTCTATCTGTGTCCTCTGGTCCCAGACTACCCCTCCATGGGAAACATCCTCTCCACATCCACTGTATCTGTGACCTCAGTTCCTAGACTCCCCTACTATAGGAAACATCGTCTTCACATCCACACTATCTGTGTCCTCTGGTTCTAGACTCCCTCACCAGAGGAAACATCCTCTCCGCATCCAATCTATCTGTGTCCTCTGCTCCTAGACTCCCCCACTGCAGGAAACAACCTCTCCACATCCACTCTATCGTGTCCTCTGGACCCAGACCACCCCACCACGGGAAACATCCTCTCAACATCCACTCTATCTGTGTCCTCTGGTCATAGACTCTCCTAATATAGGAAACATTCTCTCCACATCCACTCTCTCTGTCTCCTCTGGTCCTAGACTCCCTCACCAGAGGAAACATCCTCTCCACATCCACTTTATCTGTCTCCTCTGGTCCCAGACTACCCCACCACTGGAAACATCCTCTCAACAACCACTCTATCTGTGTCCTCTGGTCCTAGACTCCCCTACTACAGGAAACATCCTCTCCACATCCACTCTATCTGTGTCCTGTGGTCCTAGACTCCCCCACTATAGGAAACATCCTCTCCACATCCACTCTATCAGTGTCCTCTGGTCCTAGACTCCCCCACTATAGGAAACTTCTTGTCCACTTCCACTCTATCTGTGTCCTCTGGTCTGTGAATCCCCGACCAAATGAAACATCCTCTCCACATCCACTCTATCTGTGTCCTCTGGTCCGAGACTCCACCACTATAAGAAACATCCTCTCCACATCCACTATATCTGTGTCCTCTGGTCCTAGACTCCCCGACTATAGGAACCATCCTCTCCACATCCACTCTATCTGTGTCCTCTGGTCCTAGACTCCCCCTCTATAGGAAACATCCTCTCCACATCCACTCTATCTGTGTCCTCTGGTCCGAGACTCCCCGACTAAAGGAAACATCCTCTCCACATCCACTCTATCTCTGTACTCTGGTCCCAGACTACCCCTCCATGGGAAACATCCTCTCCACATAAACTCTATCTGTGACCTCCGGTCCTAGACTCCCGCACTATAGGAAATATCCTCTCCACATCCACTCTATCTGTGTCCTCTCGTCCTAGACTCCCTCACCAGAGGAAACATCCTCTACACATCCACTCTATCTGTGTCCTCTGGTCCTAGACTCCCGCACGATGGGAAACATCCTCTCCACATCCACTCTATCTGTGTCCTCTGGTCCCAGACTACCCCACCACTGGAAACATCCTCTCAACATCCACTATATCTGTGTCCTCCGGTCCTAGACTCCCCTACTATAGGAAACATCTTCTCCACATCCACTCTATCTGTGTCCTGTGGTCTTAGACTCCCCCACGATAGGAAACATCCTCTCCACATCCACTCTATCTGTGTCCTCTGGTCCTAGACTCCCCCACTATAGGAAACATCCTCTCCACATCCACTCTATCTGTGTCCTCTGGTCCTAGACTCCCCCACTATAGGAAACATCCTCTCCACATCCACTCTATCTGTGTCCTCTGGTCCTAGACACCCCCTCCATAGGAAACATCCTTTCCACATCCACTCTATCAGAGTCCTGTGGTCCGAGACTCCCCGACTAAAGGAAACGTCCTCTCCACATCCACTCTATTTGTGTCCTCTGGTCCGAGACTCCCCGACTAAAGGAAACATCCTCTCCACATCCACTCTATCTGTGTCCTCTGGTCCCAGACTACCCCTCCATGGGAAACATCCTCTCCACATCCACTGTATCTGTGACCTCAGTTCCTAGACTCCCCTACTATAGGAAACATCGTCTTCACATCCACACTATCTGTGTCCTCTGGTTCTAGACTCCCTCACCAGAGGAAACATCCTCTCCGCATCCACTCTATCTGTGTCCACTGGTCCTAGACTCCCCACTATAGGAATCATCTTCTCCACATCCACTCTATCTGTGTCCTCTGGTCCTAGACTCCCCCACTATAGGAAACATCCTCTCCACATCCACTCTATCTGTGACCTCAGTTCCTAGACGCCCCTAATATAGGAAACATCCTCTCCACATCCACTCTATCTGTGTCCTCTGGTTCTAGACACCCTCACCAGAGGAAACATCCTCTCCACATCCACTCTATCTGTGTGCACTGGTCCTAGACTCCCCACTATAGGAATCATCTTCTCCACATCCACTCTATCTGTGTCCTCTGGTCCTAGACTCCCCCACTATCGGAAACATCCTCTCCACATCCACTCTATCTGTGTCCTCTGATCCTAGACTCCCCACTATAGGAAATATCCTCTCCACATCCACTCTATCAGTGTCCTCTGGTCCTACACTCCCCCACTATAGGAAACTTCTTGTTCACTTCCACTCTATCTGTGTCCTCTGGTCTGAGAATCCCCGACCAAATGAAACATCCTCTCCACATCCACTCTATCTGTGTCCTCTGGTCCGAGACTCCACCACTATAAGAAACATCCTCTCCACATCCACTATATCTGTGTCCTCTGGTCCTAGACTCCCCCACTATAGGAACCATCCTCTCCACATCCACTCTATCTGTGTCCTCTGGTCCTAGACTCCCCCTCTATAGGAAACATCCTCTCCACATCCACTCTATCAGAGTCCTGTGGTCCGAGACTCCCCGACTAAAGGAAACGTCCTCTCCACATCCACTCTATCTGTGTCCTCTGGTCCGAGACTCCCCGACTAAAGGAAACATCCTCTCCACATCCACTCTATCTCTGTACTCTGGTCCCAGACTACCCCTCCATGGGAAACATCCTCTCCACATCCACTCTATCTGTGACCTCTGGTCCTAGACTCCCGCACTATAGGAAACATCCTCTCCACATCCACTCTATCTGTGTCCTCTCGTCCTAGACTCCCTCACCAGAGGAAACATCCTCTACACATCCACTCTATCTGTGTCCTCTGGTCCTAGACTCCCGCACTATAGGAAACATCCTCTCCACATCCACTCTATCTGTGTCCTCTGGTCCCAGACTACCCCACTATAGGAAACATCTTCTCCACATCCACTCTATCTGTGTCCTGTGGTCTTAGACTCCCCCACTATAGGAAACATCCTCTCCACATCCACTCTATCTGTGTCCTCTGGTCCTAGACTCCCCCACTATAGGAAACATCCTCTCCACATCAACTCTATCTGTGTCCTGTGGTCCTAGACTCCCCCACTATAGGAAACATCCTCTCCACATCCACTCTATCTGTGTCCTCTGGTACAAGACAGCCCCTCCATAGGAAACATCCTCTCCACATCCACTCTATCAGAGTCCTGTGGTCCGAGACTCCCCGACTAAAGGAAACGTCCTCTCCACATCCACTCTATTTGTGTCCTCTGGTCCGAGACTCCCCGACTAAAGGAAACATCCTCTCCACATCCACTCTATCTGTGTCCTCAGTTCCTAGACTCCCCTACTATAGGAAACATCCTCTTCACATCCACACTATCTGTGTCCTCTGGTTCTAGACTCCCTCACCAGAGGAAACATCCTCTCCACATCCACTCTATCTGTGTCCACTGGTCCTAGACTCCCCACTGTAGAAATCATCTTCTCCACATCCACTCTATCTGTGTCCTCTGGTCCTAGACTCCCCCACTATAGGAAACAACCTCTCCACATCCACTCTATCTGTGTCCTCTGATCCTAGACTCCCCACTATAGGAAACATCCTCTCCACATCCACTCTATCTGTGTCCTCTGGACCTAGACTCCCCACTATAGGAAACATCCTCTCCACCTCCACTCTATCTGTGTCCTTTGGTCCTAGACTTGCCCACCACAGGAAACATCCTCTCCTCATCTACTCTATCTGTGTCCTCTGGTCCTAGACTCACCCACTACAGGAAAGAACCTCTCCACATCCACTCTATCTGTGTCCTCTGGTCCGAGACTCCCCGACAAAAGGAAACTTCCTCTCCACATCCTCTCTATCTGTGTCCTCTGGTCCTAGACTCCCACACTATAGGAAACACCCTCTCCACATCCACTCTATCTGTGTCCTCTGGTCCGAGACTCCCCGACAAAAGGTATCTTCCTCTCCACATCCTCTCTATCTGTGTCCTCTGGTCCTAGACTCCCCCAGTATAGGAAACATCCTCTCCACATCCACTCTATCTGTGTCCTCTGGTCCTAGACTCCCCCAGTATAGGAAACATCCTCTCCACATCCACTCTATCTGTGTCCTCTGGTCCTAGACTCCCACACTATAGGAAACACCCTCTCCACATCCACTCTATCTGTGTCCTCTGGTCCGAGACTCCCCGACAAAAGGAAACTTCCTCTCCACATCCTCTCCATCTGTGTCCTGTGGTCCTAGACTCTCCCACTATAGGAAACATCCTCTCCACATCCACTCTATCAGTGTCCTCTGGTCCTAGACTCCCCCACTATAGGAAACTTCTTGTTCACTTCAACTCTATCTGTGTCCTCTGGTCCGAGAATCCCCGACCAAATGAAACATCCTCTCCACATCCACTCTATCTGTGTCCTCTGGTCCGAGACTCCACCACTATAAGAAACATCCTCTCCACATCCACTATATCTGTGTCCTCTGGTCCTAGACTCCCCCACTATAGGAACCATCCTCTCCACATCCAATCTATCTGTGTCCGCAGGTCCTAGACTCCCCACTATAGGAAACATCCTCTCCACATCGACTCTATCTGTGTCCTTTGGTCCCAGACTTTCCCACCACAGGAAACATCCTCTCCTCATCCACTCTATCAGTGTCCTCTGGTCCCAGAACACCCCACCACGGGAAACATCCTCTCAACATCCACTCTATCTGTGTCCTCTGGTCCTAGACTCCCCTAATATAGGAAACATCCTCTCCACATCCACTCTCTCTGTCTCCTCTGGTCCTAGACTCCCTCACCAGAGGAAACATCCTCTCCACATCCACTCTATCTGTCTCCTCTGGTCCCAGATTACCCCACCACGGGAAACATCCTCTCAACATCCACTCTATCTGTGTCCTCTGGTCCTAGACTCCCCTACTATAGGAAACATCCTCTCCACATCCACTCTATCTGTGTCCTGTGGTCCTAGACTCCCCCACTATAGGAAACATCCTCTCCACATCCACTCTATCTGTGTCCTGTGGTCCTAGACTCCCCTACTATAGGAAACATCCTCTCCACATCCACTCTATCTGTGTCCTCTGGTCCCAGACTCCCCTACTATAGGAAACATCTTCTCCACATCCACTCTATCTGTGTCCTCTGGTCTTAGACTCCCCCACTATAGGAAACATCCTCTCCACATCCACTCTATCTGTGTCCACTGGTCCTAGACTCCCCACTGTAGAAATCATCTTCTCCACATCCACTCTATCTGTGTCCTCTGGTCCTAGACTCCCCCACTATAGGAAACAACCTCTCCACATCCACTCTATCTGTGTCCTCTGATCCTAGACTCCCCACTATAGGAAACATCCTCTCCACATCCACTCTATCTGTGTCCTCTGGACCTAGACTCCCCACTATAGGAAACATCCTCTCCACCTCCACTCTATCTGTGTCCTTTGGTCCTAGACTTGCCCACCACAGGAAACATCCTCTCCTCATCTACTCTATCTGTGTCCTCTGGTCCTAGACTCACCCACTACAGGAAAGAACCTCTCCACATCCACTCTATCTGTGTCCTCTGGTCCGAGACTCCCCGACAAAAGGAAACTTCCTCTCCACATCCTCTCTATCTGTGTCCTCTGGTCCTAGACTCCCACACTATAGGAAACACCCTCTCCACATCCACTCTATCTGTGTCCTCTGGTCCGAGACTCCCCGACAAAAGGAATCTTCCTCTCCACATCCTCTCTATCTGTGTCCTCTGGTCCTAGACTCCCCCAGTATAGGAAACATCCTCTCCACATCCACTCTATCTGTGTCCTCTGGTCCTAGACTCCCACACTATAGGAAACACCCTCTCCACATCCACTCTATCTGTGTCCTCTGGTCCGAGACTCCCCGACGAAAGGAAACTTCCTCTCCACATCCTCTCTATCTGTGTCCTCTGGTCCTAGACTCCCCCAGTATAGGAAACATCCTCTCCACATACACTCTATCTGTGTCCTCTGGTCCTAGACTCCCCAATATAGGAAACATCCTCTCCACATCCACTCCATCTGTGTCCTGTGGTCCTAGACTCTCCCACTATAGGAAACATCCTCTCCACATCCACTCTATCAGTGTCCTCTGGTCCTAGACTCCCCCACTATAGGAAACTTCTTGTTCACTTCAACTCTATCTGTGTCCTCTGGTCCGAGAATCCCCGACCAAATGAAACATCCTCTCCACATCCACTCTATCTCTGTCCTCTGGTCTGAGACTCCACCACTATAAGAAACATCCTCTCCACATCCACTATATCTGTGTCCTCTGGTCCTAGACTCCCCCACTATAGGAACCATCCTCTCCACATCCAATCTATCTGTTTCCGCAGGTCCTAGACTCCCCACTATAGGAAACATCCTCTCCACATCGACTCTATCTGTGTCCTTTGGTCCCAGACTTTCCCACCACAGGAAACATCCTCTCCTCATCCACTCTATCAGTGTCCTCTGGTCCCAGAACACCCCACCACGGGAAACATCCTCTCAACATCCACTCTATCTGTGTCCTCTGGTCCTAGACTCCCCTAATATAGGAAACATCCTCTCCACATCCACTCTCTCTGTCTCCTCTGGTCCTAGACTCCCTCACCAGAGGAAACATCCTCTCCACATCCACTCTATCTGTCTCCTCTGGTCCCAGATTACCCCACCACGGGAAACATCCTCTCAACATCCACTCTATCTGTGTCCTCTGGTCCTAGACTCCCCTACTATAGGAAACATCCTCTCCACATCCACTCTATCTGTGTCCTGTGGTCCTAGACTCCCCCACTATAGGAAACATCCTCTCCACATCCACTCTATCTGTGTCCTGTGGTCCTAGACTCCCCTACTATAGGAAACATCCTCTCCACATCCACTCTATCTGTGTCCTCTGGTCCCAGACTCC
Source organism: Hypanus sabinus (assembly GCF_030144855.1). NCBI lineage: Eukaryota > Metazoa > Chordata > Chondrichthyes > Myliobatiformes > Dasyatidae > Hypanus > Hypanus sabinus. Next base: position 6,794,761 of record NC_082731.1, on the reverse strand, counting down.
CCTACTATAGGAAACATCTTCTCCACATCCACTCTATCTGTGTCCTCTGGTCTTAGACTCCCCCACTATAGGAAACATCCTCTCCACATCCACTCTATCTGTGTCCTCTGGTCCCAGACTACCCCACCACTGGAAACATCCTCTCAACATCCACTCTATCTGTGTCCTCTGGTCCTAGACTCCCCTACTATAGGAAACATCTTCTCCACATCCTCTCTATCTGTGTCCTCTAGACTTAGACTCCCCCACTATAGGAAACATCTTCTCCACATCCTCTCTATCTGTGTCCTCTGGTCCTAAACTCCCCTACTATAGGAAACATCATCTCCACATCCACTCTATCAGTGTCCTCTGGTCCGAGACTCCACCACTATAAGAAACATCCTCTCCACATCCACTATATCTGTGTCCTCTAGTCCTAGACTCCCCCACTATAGGAAACATCCTCTCCACGTCCAATCTATCTGTGTCCGCAGGTACTAGACTCCCCCACTATAGGAAACATCCTCTCCACATCCACTCTATCTGTGTCCTTTGGTCCCAGACTTGCCCACCACAGGAATCATCCTCTCCTCATGCACTCTATCAGTGTCCTCTGGTCCCAGACCACCCCACCATGGGAAACATCCTCTCAACATCCACTCTATCTGTGTCCTCTGGTCCTAGTCTCTCCTAATATAGGAAACATCCTCTCCACATCCACTCTCTCTGTCTCCTCTGGTCCTAGACTCCCTCACCAGTGGAAACATCCTCTCCACATCCACTCTATCTGTCTCCTCTGGTCCCAGACTACCCCACCATGGGAAACATCCTCTCAACATCCACTCTATCTGTGTCCTCTGGTCCTAGACTCCCCTACTATAGGAAACATCCTCTCCACATCCACTCTATCTGTGTCCTGTGGTCCTAGACTCCCCCACGATAGGAAACATCCTCTCCACATCCACTCTATCAGTGTCCTCTGGTCCTAGACTCCCCCACTATAGGAAACTTCTTGTTCACTTCCACTCTATCTGTGTCCTCTGGTCCGAGACTCCACCACTATAAGAAACATCCTCTCCACATCCATTATATCTGTGTCCTCTGGTCGTAGACTCCCCCAATATAGGAACCATCCTCTCCACATCCAATCTATCTGTGTCCGCAGGTCCTAGACTCCCCACTATAGGAAACATCCTCTCCACATCGACTCTATCTGTGTCCTTTGGTCCCAGACTTTCCCACCACAGGAAACATTCTCTCCTCATCCACTCTATCAGTGTCCTCTGGTCCCAGAACACCCCACCACGGGAAACATCCTCTCAACATCCACTCTATCTGTGTCCTCTGGTCCTAGACTCCCATAATATAGGATCCATCCTCTCCACATCCACTCTATTTGTGTCTCTGGTCCTAGACTCCCCCTCTATAGGAAACATCCTCTCCACATCCACTCTATCAGAGTCCTGTGGTCCGAGACTCCCCGACTAAAGGAAACATCCTCTCCACATCCACTCTATCTCTGTACTCTGGTCCCAGACTACCCCTCCATGGGAAACGTCCTCTCCACATCCACTCTATCTCTGACCTCTGGTCCTAGACTCCCGCACTATAGGAAACATCCTCTCCACATCCACTCTATCTGTGTCCTGTGGTCCTAGACTCCCCTACTATAGGAAACATCCTCTCCACATCCACTCTATCTGTGTCCTCTGGTCCCAGACTCCCCTACTATAGGAAACATCTTCTCCACATCCACTCTATCTGTGTCCTCTGGTCTTAGACTCCCCCACTATAGGAAACATCCTCTCCACATCCACTCTATCTGTGTCCTCTGGTCCCAGACTACCCCACCACTGGAAACATCCTCTCAACATCCACTCTATCTGTGTCCTCTGGTCCTAGACTCCCCTACTATAGGAAACATCTTCTCCACATCCTCTCTATCTGTGTCCTCTAGTCTTAGACTCCCCCACTATAGGAAACATCTTCTCCACATCCTCTCTATCTGTGTCCTCTGGTCCTAAACTCCCCTACTATTGGAAACATCATCTCCACATCCACTCTATCTGTGTCCTCTGGTCCGAGTCTCCACCACTATAAGAAACATCCTCTCCACATCCACTATATCTGTGTCCTCCAGTCCTAGACTCCCCCACTATAGGAAACATCCTCTCCACGTCCAATCTATCTGTGTCCGCAGGTACTAGACACCCCCACTATAGGAAACATCCTCTCCACATCCACTCTATCTGTGTCCTTTGGTCCCAGACTTGCCCACCACAGGAAACATCCTCTCCTCATGCACTCTATCAGTGTCCTCTGGTCCCAGACCACCCCACCATGGGAAACATCCTCTCAACATCCACTCTATCTGTGTCCTCTGGTCCTAGTCTCTCCTAATATAGGAAACATCCTCTCCACATCCACTCTCTCTGTCTCCTCTGGTCCTAGTCTCCCTCACCAGTGGAAACATCCTCTCCACATCCACTCTATCTGTCTCCTCTGGTCCCAGACTACCCCACCATGGGAAACATCCTCTCAACATCCACTCTATCTGTGTCCTCTGGTCCTAGACTCCCCTACTATAGGAAACATCCTCTCCACATCCACTCTATCTGTGTCCTGTGGTCCTAGACTCCCCCACGATAGGAAACATCCTCTCCACATCCACTCTATCAGTGTCCTCTGGTCCTAGACTCCCCCACTATAGGAAACTTCTTGTTCACTTCCACTCTATCTGTGTCCTCTGGTCCGAGACTCCACCACTATAAGAAACATCCTCTCCACATCCACTATATCTGTGTCCTCTGGTCCTAGACTCCCCCACTATAGGAACCATCCTCTCCACATCCAATCTATCTGTGTCCGCAGGTCCTAGACTCCCCACTATAGGAAACATCCTCTCCACATCGACTCTATCTGTGTCCTTTCGTCCCAGACTTTCCCACCACAGGAAACATTCTCTCCTCATCCACTCTATCAGTGTCCTCTGGTCCCAGAACACCCCACCACGGGAAACATCCTCTCAACATCCACTCTTTCTGTGTCCTCTGGTCCTAGACTCCCATAATATAGGAACCATCCTCTCCACATCCACTCTATTTGTGTCTCTGGTCCGAGACTCCCCCTCTATAGGAAACATCCTCTCCACATCCACTCTATCAGAGTGCTGTGGACCGAGACTCCCCGACTAAAGGAAACGTCCTCTCCACATCCACTCTATCTGTGTCCTCTGGTCTTAGACTCCCCGACTAAAGGAAACATCCTCTCCACATCGACTCTATCTCTGTACTCTGGTCCCAGACTACCCCTCCATGGGAAACGTCCTCTCCACATCCACTCTATCTCTGACCTCTGGTCCTAGACTCCCGCACTATAGGAAACATCCTCTCCACATCCACTCTATCTGTGTCCTCTCGTCCTAGACTCCCTCACCAGAGGAAACATCCTCTACACATCCACTCTATCTGTGTCCTCTGGTCCTAGACTCCCGCACTATAGGAAACATCCCCTCCACATCCACTCTATCTGTGTCCTCTGGTCCCAGACTACCCCACCACTGGAAACATCCTCTCAACATCCACTCTATCTGTGTTCTCTGGTCCTAGACTCCCCAACTATAGGAAACATCTTCTCCACATCCACTCTATCTGTGTCCTGTGGTCTTAGACTCCCCCACTATAGGAAACATCCTCTCCACATACACTCTATCTGTGTCCTCTGGTCCTAGACTCCCCCACTATAGGAAACATCCTCTCAACATCCACTCTATCTGTGTCCTCTGGTCCTAGTCTCTCCTAATATAGGAAACATCCTCTCCACATCCACTCTCTCTGTCTCCTCTGGTCCTAGACTCCCTCACCAGAGGAAACATCCTCTCCACATCCACTCTATCTGTCTCCTCTGGTCCCAGACTACCCCACCACGGGAAACATCCTCTCAACATCCACTCTATCTGTCTCCTCTGGTCCTAGACTCTCCTACTATAGGAAACATCCTCTCCGCATCCACTCTATCTGTGTCCTGTGGTCCTAGACTCCCCCACTATAGGAAACATCATCTCCACATCCACTCTATCAGTGTCCTCTGGTCCGAGACTCCCCCACTATAGGAAACTTCTTGTTCACTTCCACTCTATCTGTGTCCTCTGGGCCGAGAATCCCCAACCAAATGAAACATCCTCTCCACATCCACTCTATCTGTGTCCTCTGGTCCGAGAATCCACCACTATAAGAAACATCCTCTCCACCTCCACTATATCTGTGTCCTCTGGTCCTAGATTCCCCCACTATAGGAACCATCCTCTCCACATCCAATCTATCTGTGTCGGCAGGACCTAGACTCCCCACTATAGGAAACATCCTCTCCACATCCACTCTATCTGTGTCCTTTGGTCCCAGACTTTCCCACCACAGGAAACATCCTCTCCTCATCCACTCTATCAGTGTCCTCTGGTCCCAGAACACCCCACCACGGGAAACATCCTCTCAACATCCACTCTATCTGTGTCCTCTGGTCCTAGACTCCCCTAATATAGGAAACATCCTCTCCACATCCACTCTCTCTGTCTCCTCTGGTCCTAGACTCCCTCACCAGAGGAAACATCTTCTCCACATCCACTCTATCTGTCTCCTCTGGTCCCAGACTACCCCACCACGGGAAACATCCTCTCAACATCCACTCTATCTGTGTCGTCTGGTCCTAGACTCCCCTACTATAGGAAACATCCTCTCCACATCCACTCTATCTGTGTCCTGTGGTCCTAGACTCCCCCACTATAGGAAAAGTCCTCTCCACATCCACTCTATCTGTGTCCTGTGGTCCTAGACTCCCCTTCTATAGGAAACATCCTCTCCACATCCACTCTATCAGTGTCCTCTGATCCCAGACTCCCCTACTATAGGAAACATCTTCTCCACATCCACTCTATCTGTGTCCTGTGGTCTTAGACTCCCCCACTATAGGAAACATCCTCTCCACATCCACTCTATCTGTGTCCTCTGGTCCCAGACTACCCCACCACTGGAAACATCCTCTCAACATCCACTCTATCTGTATCATCTGGTCCGAGACTCCCCTACTATAGGAAACATCTTGTCCACATCCTCTCTATCTGTGTCCTCTAGTCCTAGACTCCACCACTATAGGAAACATCTTCTCCACATCCTCTCTATCTGTGTCCTCTGGTCCTAAACTCCCCTACTATAGGAAACATCATCTCCACATCCACTCTATCTGTGTCCTCTGGTCCGAGCCTCCACCACTATAAGAAACATCCTCTCCACATCCACTATATCTGTGTCCTCTAGTCCTAGACTCCCCCACTATAGGAAACATCCTCTCCACATCCACTCTCTCTGTGTCCTTTGGTCCCAGACTTGCCCACCACAGGAAACATCCACTCCTCATGCACTCTATCAGTGTCCTCTGGTTCCAGACCACCCCACCACGGGAAACATCCTCTCAACATCCACTCTATCTGTGTCCTCTGGTCCTAGTCTCTCCTAATATAGGAAACATACTCTCCACATCCACTCTCTCTGTCTCCTCTGGTCCTAGACTCCCTCACCAGTGGAAACATCCTCTCCACATCCACTCTATCTGTCTCCTCTGGTCCCAGACTACCCCACCATGGGAAACATCCTCTCAACATCCACTCTATCTGTGTCCTCTGGTCCTAGACTCCCCTACTATAGGAAACATCCTCTCCACATCCACTCTATCTGTGTCCTGTGGTCCTAGACTCCCCCACGATAGGAAACATCCTCTCCACATCCACTCTATCAGTGTCCTCTGGTCCTAGACTGCCCCACTATAGGAAACTTCTTGTTCACTTCCACTCTATCTGTGTCCTCTGGTCTGAGAATCCCCGACCAAATGAAACATCCTCTCCACATCCACTCTATCTGTGTCCTCTGGTCCGAGACTCCACCACTATAAGAAACATCCTCTCCACATCCACTATATCTGTGTCCTCTGGTCCTAGACTCCCCCACTATAGGGACCATCCTCTCCACATCCACTCTATCTGTGTCCTCTGGTCCTAGACTCCACCTCTATAGGAAACATCCTCTCCACATCCACTCTATCAGAGTCCTGTGGTCCGAGACTCCCCAACTAAAGGAAACGTCCTCTCCACATCCACTCTATCTGTGTCCTCTGGTCCGAGACTCCCCGACTAAAGGAAACATCCTCTCCACATCCACTCTATCTGTGTCCTCTCGTCCTAGACTCCCTCACCAGAGGAAACATCCTCTACACATCCACTCTATCTGTGTCCTCTGGTCCTAGACTCCCGCACTATAGGAAACATCCTCTCCTCATCCACTCTATCTGTGTCCTCTGGTCCCAGACTACCCCACCACTGGAAACATCCTCTCAACATCCACTCTATCTGTGTTCTCTGGTCCTAGACTCCCCTACTATAGGAAACATCTTCTCCACATCCACTCTATCTGTGTCCTGTGGTCTTAGACTCCCCCACTATAGGAAACATCCTCTCCACATCCACTCTATCTGTGTCCTCTGGTCCAAGACTCCCCCACTATAGGAAACATCCTCTCAACATCCACTCTATCTGTGTCCTCTGGTCCTAGTCTCTCCTAATATAGGAAACATCCTCTCCACATCCACTCTCTCTGTCTCCTCTGGTCCTAGACTCCCTCACCAGAGGAAACATCCTCTCCACATCCACTCTATCTGTCTCCTCTGGTCCCAGACTACCCCACCACGGGAAACATCCTCTCAACATCCACTCTATCTGTCTCCTCTGGTCCTAGACTCTCCTACTATAGGAAAGATCCTCTCCACATCCACTCTATCTGTGTCCTGTGGTCCTAGACTCCCCCACGATAGGAAACATCCTCTCCATATCCACTCTATCAGTGTCCTCTGGTCCTAGACTCCCCCACTATAGGAAACTTCTTGTTCACTTCCACTCTATCTGTGTCCTCTAGTCCTAGACTCCACCACTATAGGAAACATCTTCTCCACATCCTCTCTATCTGTGTCCTCTGGTCCTAAACTCCCCTACTATAGGAAACATCATCTCCACATCCACTCTATCTGTGTCCTCTGGTCCGAGCCTCCACCACTATAAGAAACATCCTCTCCACATCCACTATATCTGTGTCCTCTAGTCCTAGACTCCCCCACTATAGGAAACATCCTCTCCACATCCACTCTCTCTGTGTCCTTTGGTCCCAGACTTGCCCACCACAGGAAACATCCACTCCTCATGCACTCTATCAGTGTCCTCTGGTTCCAGACCACCCCACCACGGGAAACATCCTCTCAACATCCACTCTATCTGTGTCCTCTGGTCCTAGTCTCTCCTAATATAGGAAACATACTCTCCACATCCACTCTCTCTGTCTCCTCTGGTCCTAGACTCCCTCACCAGTGGAAACATCCTCTCCAAATCCACTCTATCTGTCTCCTCTGGTCCCAGACTACCCCACCATGGGAAACATCCTCTCAACATCCACTCTATCTGTGTCCTCTGGTCCTAGACTCCTCTACTATAGGAAACATCCTCTCCACATCCACTCTATCTGTGTCCTGTGGTCCTAGACTCCCCCACGATAGGAAACATCCTCTCCACATCCACTCTATCAGTGTCCTCTGGTCCTAGACTGCCCCACTATAGGAAACTTCTTGTTCACTTCCACTCTATCTGTGTCCTCTGGTCTGAGAATCCCCGACCAAATGAAACATCCTCTCCACATCCACTCTATCTGTGTCCTCTGGTCCGAGACTCCACCACTATAAGAAACATCCTCTCCACATCCACTATATCTGTGTCCTCTGGTCCTAGACTCCCCCACTATAGGGACCATCCTCTCCACATCCACTCTATCTGTGTCCTCTGGTCCTAGACTCCACCTCTATAGGAAACATCCTCTCCACATCCACTCTATCAGAGTCCTGTGGTCCGAGACTCCCCAACTAAAGGAAACGTCCTCTCCACATCCACTCTATCTGTGTCCTCTGGTCCGAGACTCCCCGACTAAAGGAAACATCCTCTCCACATCCACTCTATCTGTTTCCTCTCGTCCTAGACTCCCTCACCAGAGGAAACATCCTCTACACATCCACTCTATCTGTGTCCTCTGGTCCTAGACTCCCGCACTATAGGAAACATCCTCTCCACATCCACTCTATCTGTGTCCTCTAGTCCCAGACTACCCCACCACTGGAAACATCCTCTCAACATCCACTCTATCTGTGTTCTCTGGTCCTAGACTCCCCTACTATAGGAAACATCTTCTCCACATCCACTCTATCTGTGTCCTGTGGTCTTAGACTCCCCCACTATAGGAAACATCCTCTCCACATCCACTCTATCTGTGTCCTCTGGTCCAAGACTCCCCCACTATAGGAAACATCCTCTCAACATCCACTCTATCTGTGTCCTCTGGTCCTAGTCTCTCCTAATATAGGAAACATCCTCTCCACATCCACTCTCTCTGTCTCCTCTGGTCCTAGACTCCCTCACCAGAGGAAACATCCTCTCCACATCCACTCTATCTGTCTCCTCTGGTCCCAGACTACCCCACCACGGGAAACATCCTCTCAACATCCACTCTATCTGTCTCCTCTGGTCCTAGACTCTCCTACTATAGGAAAGATCCTCTCCACATCCACTCTATCTGTGTCCTGTGGTCCTAGACTCCCCCACGATAGGAAACATCCTCTCCATATCCACTCTATCAGTGTCCTCTGGTCCTAGACTCCCCCACTATAGGAAACTTCTTGTTCACTTCCACTCTATCTGTGTCCTCTGGTCTGAGAATCCCCGACCAAATGAAACATCCTCTCCACATCCACTCTATCTGTGTCCTCTGGTCCGAGACTCCACCACTATAAGAAACATCCTCTCCACATCCACTATATCTGTGTCCTCTGGTCCTAGACTCCCCCACTATAGGAAACATCCTCTCCACATCCACTCTATCTGTGTCCTCTGGTCCTAGACTCCCCCTCTGTAGGAAACATCCTCTCCACATCCACTCTATCAGAGTCCTGTGGTCCGAGACTCCCCGACTAAAGGAAACGTCCTCTCCACATCCACTCTATCTGTGTCCTCTGGTCCGAGACTCCCCGACTAAAGGAAACATCCTCTCCACATCCACTCTATCTCTGTACTCTGGTCGCAGACTACCCCTCCATGGGAAACATCCTCTCCACATCCACTCTATCTGTGACCTCTGGTCCAAGACTCCCGCACTATAGGAAACATCCTCTCCACATCCACTCTATCTGTGTCCTCTCGTCCTAGACTCCCTCACCAGAGGAAACATCCTCTACACATCCACTCTATCTGTGTCCTCTGGTCCTAGACTCCCACACTATAGGAAACATTCTCTCCACAGCCACTCTATCTGTGTCCTCTGGTCCCAGACTACCCCACCACTGGAAACATCCTCTCAACATCCACTCTATCTGTGTCCTCTGGTCCTAGACTCCCCTACTATAGGAAACATCTTCTCCACATCCACTCTATCTGTGTCCTGTGGTCTTAGACTCCCCCACTATAGGAAACATCCTCTCCACATCCACTGTATCTGTGTCCTCTGGTCCTAGACTCCCCCACTATAGGAAACATCCTCTCCACATCCACTCTATCTGTGTCCTGTGGTCCTAGACTCCCCCACTACAGGAAACATCCTCTCCACATCCACTCTATCTGTGTCCTCTGGTCCTAGACACCCCCTCCATAGGAAACATTCTCTCCACATCCACTCTATCAGAGTCCTGTGGTCCGAGACTCCCCGACTAAAGGAAACGTCCTCTCCACATCCACTCTATTTGTGTCCTCTGGTCCGAGACTCCCCGACTAAAGGAAACATCCTCTCCACATCCACTCTATCTGTGTCCTCTGGTCCCAGACTACCCCTCCATGGGAAACATCCTCTCCACATCCACTCTATCTGTGACCTCAGTTCCTAGACTCCCCTACTATAGGAAACATCCTCTTTACATCCACACTATCTGTGTCCTCTGGTTCTAGACTCCCTCACCAGAGGAAACATCCTCTCCACATCCACTCTATCTGTGTCCACTGGTCCTAGACTCCCCACTATAGGAATCATCTTCTCCACATCCACTCTATCTGTGTCCTCTGGTCCTAGACTCCCCCACTATAGGAAACATCCTCTCCACATCCACTCTATCTGTGTCCTCTGATCCTAGACTCCCCACTATAGGAAACATCCTCTCCACATCCACTCTATCTGTGTCCTCTGGACCTAGACTCCCCACTACAGGAAAAATCCTCTCCACATCCACTCTATCTGTGTCCTTTGATCCTAGACATGCCCACCACAGGAAACATCCTCCTCATCTACTCTATCTGCGTCCTCTGGTCCTAGACTCACCCACTACAGGAAACAACCTCTCCACATCCACTCTATCTGTGTCCTCTGGTCCTAAACTCCCCCAGTATAGGAAACATCCTCTCCACATCCACTCTATCTGTGTCCTCTGGTCCTAGACTCCCCCACTATAGGAAACACCCTCTCCACATCCACTCTGTCTGTGTCCTCTGGTCCGAGACTGCCCGACTAAAGGAAACATCCTCTCCACATCCACTCAATCTGTGTCCTCTGGTCCGAGACTCCCCGACAAAAGGAAACTTCCTCTCCACATCCACTCTATCTGTGTCCTCTGGTCCTAGACTCCCCCACTATAGGAAACACCCTCTCCACATCCACTCCATCTGTGTCCTTTGGTCCTAGACTTGCCCACCACAGGAAACAACCTCTCCACATCCACTCTATCTGTGTCCTCTGGTCCTAGACTCTCCCACTATAGGAAATATCCTCTACACAACCAATCTATCTGTGCCCTCTGGTCCTAGACTCCCCCACTAAAGGAAACTACCTCTCCACATCCACTCTATCTGTGTCCTCTGGTCCCAGACTACCCCACCACGGGAAACATTCTCTCAACATCCACTCTATCTGTGTCCTCTGGTCCTAGACTCCCCTACTATAGGAAACATCCTCTCCACATCCACTCTATCAGTGTCCTCTGGTCCTAGTCTCTCCTAATATAGGAAACATACTCTCCACATCCACTCTCTCTGTCTCCTCTGGTCCTAGACTCCCTCACCAGTGGAAACATCCTCTCCACATCCACTCTATCTGTGTCCTCTGTTCCGAGACTCCACCACTATAAGAAACATCCTCTCCACATCCACTATATCTGTGTCCTCTGGTCCTAGACTCCCCCACTATAGGGACCATCCTCTCCACATCCACTCTATCTGTGTCCTCTGGTCCTAGACTCCACCTCTATAGGAAACATCCTCTCCACATCCACTCTATCAGAGTCCTGTGGTCCGAGACTCCCCAACTAAAGGAAACGTCCTCTCCACATCCACTCTATCTGTGTCCTCTGGTCCGAGACTCCCCGACTAAAGGAAACATCCTCTCCACATCCACTCTATCTGTGTCCTCTCGTCCTAGACTCCCTCACCAGAGGAAACATCCTCTACACATCCACTCTATCTGTGTCCTCTGGTCCTAGACTCCCGCACTATTGGAAACATCCTCTCCACATCCACTCTATCTGTGTCCTCTGGTCCCAGACTACCCCACCACTGGAAACATCCTCTCAACATCCACTCTATCTGTGTTCTCTGGTCCTAGACTCCCCTACTATAGGAAACATCTTCTCCACATCCACTCTATCTGTGTCCTGTGGTCTTAGACTCCCCCACTATAGGAAACATCCTCTCCACATCCACTCTATCTGTGTCCTCTGGTCCTAGACTCCCCCACTATAGGAAACATCCTCTCAACATCCACTCTATCTGTGTCCTCTGGTCCTAGTCTCTCCTAATATAGGAAACATCCTCTCCAAATCCACTCTCTCAGTCTCCTCTGGTCCTAGACTCCCTCACCAGAGGAAACATCCTCTCCACATCCACTGTATCTGTCTCCTCTGGTCCCAGACTACCCCAACACGGGAAACATCCTCTCAACATCCACTCCATCTGTCTCCTCTGGTCCTAGACTCTCCTACTATAGGAAAGATTCTCTCCACATCCACTCTATCTGTGTCCTGTGGTCCTAGACTCCCCCACGATAGGAAACATCCTCTCCACATCCACTCTATCAGTGTCCTCTGGTCCTAGACTCCCCCACTATAGGAAACTTCTTGTTCACTTCCACTCTATCTGTGTCCTCTGGTCTGAGAATCCCCGACCAAATGAAACATCCTCTCCACATCCACTCTATCTGTGTCCTCTGGTCCGAGACTCCACCACTATAAGGAACATCCTCTCCACATCCACTATATCTGTGTCCTCTGGTCCTAGACTCCCCCACTATAGGAACCATCCTCTCCACATCCACTCTATCTGTGTCCTCTGGTCCTAGACTCCCCCTCTATAGGAAACATCCTCTCCACATCCACTCTATCAGAGTCCTGTGGTCCGAGACTCCCCGACTAAAGGAAACGTCCTCTCCACATCCACTCTATCTGTGTCCTCTGGTCCGAGACTCCCCGACTAAAGGAAACATCCTCTCCACATCCACTCTATCTCTGTACTCTGGTCCCAGACTACCCCTCCATGGGAAACATCCTCTCCACATCCACTCTATCTGTGACCTCTGGTCCAAGACTCCCGCACTATAGGAAACATCCTCTCCACAGCCACTCTATCTGTGTCCTCTGGTCCCAGACTACCCCACCACTGGAAACATCCTCTCAACATCCACTCTATCTGTGTCCTCTGGTCCTACACTCCCCTACTATAGGAAACATCTTCTCCACATCCACTCTATCTGTGTCCTGTGGTCTTAGACTCCCCCACTATAGGAAACATCCTCTCCACATCCACTGTATCTGTGTCCTCTGGTCCTAGACTCCCCCACTATAGGAAACATCCTCTCCACATCCACTCTATCTGTGTCCTGTGGTCCTAGACTCCCCCACTACAGGAAACATCCTCTCCACATCCACTCTATCTGTGTCCTCTGGTCCTAGACACCCCCTCCATAGGAAACATTCTCTCCACATCCTCTCTATCAGAGTCCTGTGGTCCGAGACTCCCCGACTAAAGGAAACGTCCTCTCCACATCCACTCTATTTGTGTCCTCTGGTCCGAGACTCCCCGACTAAAGGAAACATCCTCTCCACATCCACTCTATCTGTGTCCTCTGGTCCCAGACTACCCCTCCATGGGAAACATCCTCTCCACATCCACTCTATCTGTGACCTCAGTTCCTAGACTCCCCTACTATAGGAAACATCCTCTTCACATCCACACTATCTGTGTCCTCTGGTTCTAGACTCCCTCACCAGAGGAAACATCCTCTCCACATCCACTCTATCTGTGTCCACTGGTCCTAGACTCCCCACTATAGGAATCATCTTGTCCACATCCACTCTATCTGTGTCCTCTGGTCCTAGACTCCCGCACTATAGGAAACATCCTCTCCACATCCACTCTATCTGTGACCTCTGGTCCAAGACTCCCGCACTATAGGAAACATCCTCTCCACATCCACTCTATCTTTGTCCTCTCGTCCTAGACTCCCTCACCAGAGGAAACATCCTCTACACATCCACTCTATCTGTGTCCTCTGGTCCTAGACTCCCCCTCTATAGGAAACATCCTCTCCACATCCACTCTATCAGAGTCCTGTGGTCCGAGACTCCCCGACTAAAGGAAACGTCCTCTCCACATCCACTCTATCTGTGTCCTCTGGTCCGAGACTCCCCGACTAAAGGAAACATCCTCTCCAAATCCACTCTATCTCTGTACTCTGGTCCCAGACTACCCCTCCATGGGAAACATCCTCTCCACATCCACTCTATCTGTGACCTCTGGTCCAAGACTCCCGCACTATAGGAAACATCCTCTCCACAGCCACTCTATCTGTGTCCTCTGGTCCCAGACTACCCCACCACTGGAAACATCCTCTCAACATCCACTCTATCTGTGTCCTCTGGTCCTACACTCCCCTACTATAGGAAACATCTTCTCCACATCCACTCTATCTGTGTCCTGTGGTCTTAGACTCCCCCACTATAGGAAACATCCTCTCCACATCCACTGTATCTGTGTCCTCTGGTCCTAGACTCCCCCACTATAGGAAACATCCTCTCCACATCCACTCTATCTGTGTCCTGTGGTCCTAGTCTCCCCCACTACAGGAAACATCCTCTCCACATCCACTCTATCTGTGTCCTCTGGTCCTAGACACCCCCTCCATAGGAAACATTCTCTCCACATCCTCTCTATCAGAGTCCTGTGGTCCGAGACTCCCCGACTAAAGGAAACGTCCTCTCCACATCCACTCTATTTGTGTCCTCCTGTCCGAGACTCCCCGACTAAAGGAAACATCCTCTCCACATCCACTCTATCTGTGTCCTCTGGTCCCAGACTACCCCTCCATGGGAAACATCCTCTCCACATCCACTCTATCTGTGACCTCAGTTCCTAGACTCCCCTACTATAGGAAACATCCTCTTCACATCCACACTATCTGTGTCCTCTGGTTCTAGACTCCCTCACCAGAGGAAACATCCTCTCCACATCCACTCTATCTGTGTCCACTGGTCCTAGACTCCCCACTATAGGAATCATCTTCTCCACATCCACTCTATCTGTGTCCTCTGGTCCTAGACTCCCCCACTATAGGAAACATCCTCTCCACATCCACTCTATCTGTGTCCTCTGATCCTAGACTCCCCACTATAGGAAACATCCTCTCCACATCCACTCTATCTGCGTCCTCTGGTCCTAGACTCACCCACTACAGGAAACAACCTCTCCACATCCACTCTATCTGTGTCCTCTGGTCCTAAACTCCCCCAGTATAGGAAACATCCTCTCCACATCCACTCTATCTGTGTCCTCTGGTCCTAGACTCCCCCACTATAGGAAACACCCTCTCCACATCCACTCTGTCTGTGTCCTCTGCTCCGAGACTGCCCGACTAAAGGAAACATCCTCTCCACATCCACTCAATCTGTGTCCTCTGGTCCGAGACTCCCCGACAAAAGGAAACTTCCTCTCCACATCCACTCTATCTGTGTCCTCTGGTCCTAGACTCCCCCACTATAGGAAACACCCTCTCCACATCCACTCTGTCTGTGTCCTCTGGTCCGAGACTGCCCGACTAAAGGAAACATCCTCTCCACATCCACTCAATCTGTGTCCTCTGGTCCGAGACTCCCCGACAAAAGGAAACTTCCTCTCCACATCCTCTCTATCTGTGTCCTCTTGTCCTAGACTCCACACTATAGGAAACAACCTCTCCACATCCACTCTATCTGTGTCCTCTGGTCCTAGACTCTCCTACTATAGGAAATATCCTCTACACAACCAATCTATCTGTGCCCTCTGGTCCTAGACTCCCCCACTAAAGGAAACTACCTCTCCACATCCACTCTATCTGTGTCCTCTGGTCCCAGACTACCCCACCACGGGAAACATTCTCTCAACATCCACTCTATCTGTGTCCTCTGGTCCTAGACTCCCCTACTATAGGAAACATCCTCTCCACATCCACTCTATCAGTGTCCTCTGGTCCTAGTCTCTCCTAATATAGGAAACATACTCTCCACATCCACTCTCTCTGTCTCCTCTGGTCCTAGACTCCCTCACCAGTGGAAACATCCTCTCCACATCCACTCTATCTGTCTCCTCTGGTCCCAGACTACCCCACCATGGGAAACATCCTCTCAACATCCACTCTATCTGTGTCCTCTGGTCCTAGACTCCCCTACTATAGGAAACATCCTCTCCACATCCACTCTATCTGTGTCCTGTGGTCCTAGACTCCCCCACGATAGGAAACATCCTCTCCACATCCACTCTATCAGTGTCCTCTGGTCCTAGACTCCCCCACTATAGGAAACTTCTTGTTCACTTCCACTCTATCTGTGTCCTCTGGTCTGAGAATCCCCGACCAAATGAAACATCCTCTCCACATCCACTCTATCTGTGTCCTCTGGTCCGAGACTCCACCACTATAAGAAACATCCTCTCCACATCCACTCTATCTGTGTCATCTGGTCCTAGACTCCCCCACTATAGGGACCATCCTCTCCACATCCACTCTATCTGTGTCCTCTGGTCCTAGACTCCACCTCTATAGGAAACATCCTCTCCACATCCACTCTATCAGAGTCCTGTGGTCAAAGACTCCCCAACTAAAGGAAACGTCCTCTCCACATCCACTCTATCTGTGTCCTCTGGTCCGAGACTCCCCGACTAAAGGAAACATCCTCTCCACATCCACTCTATCTGTGTCCTCTCGTCCTAGACTCCCTCACCAGAGGAAACATCCTCTACACATCCACTCTATCTGTGTCCTCTGGTCCTAGACTCCCGCACTATAGGAAACATCCTCTCCACATCCACTCTATCTGTGTCCTCTGGTCCCAGACTACCCCACCACTGGAAACATCCTCTCAACATCCACTCTATCTGTGTTCTCTGGTCCTAGACTCCCCTACTATAGGAAACATCTTCTCCACATCCACTCTATCTGTGTCCTGTGGTCTTAGACTCCCCCACTATAGGAAACATCCTCTCCACATCCACTCTATCTGTGTCCTCTGGTCCTAGACTCCCCCACTATAGGAAACATCCTCTCAACATCCACTCTATCTGTGTCCTCTGGTCCTAGTCTCTCCTAATATAGGAAACATCCTCTCCACATCCACTCTCTCTGTCTCCTCTGGTCCTAGACTCCCTCACCAGAGGAAACATCCTCTCCACATCCACTCTATCTGTCTCCTCTGGTCCCAGACTACCCCAACACGGGAAACATCCTCTCAACATCCACTCTATCTGTCTCCTCTGGTCCTAGACTCTCCTACTATAGGAAAGATTCTCTCCACATCCACTCTATCTGTGTCCTGTGGTCCTAGACTCCCCCACGATAGGAAACATCCTCTCCACATCCACTCTATCAGTGTCCTCTGGTCCTAGACTCCCCCACTATAGGAAACTTCTTGTTCACTTCCACTCTATCTGTGTCCTCTGGTCTGAGAATCCCCGACCAAATGAAACATCCTCTCCACATCCACTCTATCTGTGTCCTCTGGTCCGAGACTCCACCACTATAAGAAACATCCTCTCCACATCCACTATATCTGTGTCCTCTGGTCCTAGACTCCCCCACTATAGGAACCATCCTCTCCACATCCACTCTATCTGTGTCCTCTGGTCCTAGACTCCCCCTCTATAGGAAACATCCTCTCCACATCCACTCTATCAGAGTCCTGTGGTCCGAGACTCCCCGACTAAAGGAAACGTCCTCTCCACATCCACTCTATCTGTGTCCTCTGGTCCGAGACTCCCCGACTAAAGGAAACATCCTCTCCACATCCACTCTATCTCTGTACTCTGGTCCCAGACTACCCCTCCATGGGAAACATCCTCTCCACATCCACTCTATCTGTGACCTCTGGTCCAAGACTCCCGCACTATAGGAAACATCCTCTCCACATCCACTCTATCTTTGTCCTCTCGTCCTAGACTCCCTCACCAGAGGAAACATCCTCTACACATCCACTCTATCTGTGTCCTCTGGTCCTAGACTCCCGCACTATAGGAAACATCCTCTACACAGCCACTCTATCTGTGTCCTCTGGTCCCAGACTACCCCACCACTGGAAACATCCTCTCAACATCCACTCTATCTGTGTCCTCTGGTCCTATACTCCCCTACTATAGGAAACATCTTCTCCACATCCACTCTATCTGTGTCCTCTGGTCTTAGACTCCCCCACTATAGGAAACATCCTCTCCACATCCACTCTATCTGTGTCCTCTGGTCCTAGACTCCCCCACTATAGGAAACATCCTCTCCACATCCACTCTATCTGTGTCCTGTGGTCCTAGACTCCCCCACTACAGGAAACATCCTCTCCACATCCACTCTATCTGTGTCCTCTGGTCCTAGACACGCCCTCCATAGGAAACATTCTCTCCACATCCACTCTATCAGAGTCCTGTGGTCCGAGACTCCCCGACTAAAGGAAACGTCCTCTCCACATCCACTCTATTTGTGTCCTCTGGTCCGATACTCCCCGACTAAAGGAAACATCCGCTCCACATCCACTCTATCTGTGTCCTCTGGTCCCAGACTACCCCTCCATGGGAAACATCCTCTCCACATCCACTCTATCTGTGACCTCAGTTCCTAGACTCGCCTACTATAGGAAACATCCTCTTCACATCCACACTATCTATGTCCTCTGGTTCTAGACTCCCTCACCAGAGGAAACATCCTCTCCACATCCACTCTATCTGTGTCCACTGGTCCTAGACTCCCCACTATAGGAATCATCTTCTCCACATCCACTCTATCTGTGTCCTCTGGTCCTAGACTCCCCCACTATAGGAAACATCCTCTCCACATCCACTCTATCTGTGTCCTCTGATCCTAGACTCCCCACTATAGGAAACATCCTCTCCACATCCACTCTATCTGTGTCCTCTGGACCTAGACTCCCCACTACAGGAAAAATCCTCTCCACATCCACTCTATCTGTGTCCTTTGGTCCTAGACTTGCCCACCACAGGAAACATCCTCCTCATCTACTCTATCTGCGTCCTCTGGTCCTAGACTCACCCACTACAGGAAACAACCTCTCCACATCCACTCTATCTGTGTCCTCTGGTCCTAAACTCCCCCAGTATAGGAAACATCCTCTCCACATCCAATCTATCTGTGTCCTCTGGACCTAGACTCCCCCACTATAGGAAACACCCTCTCCACATCCACTCTGTCTGTGTCCTCTGGTCCGAGACTGCCCGACTAAAGGAAACATCCTCTCCACATCCACTCAATCTGTGTCCTCTGGTCCGAGACTCCCCGACAAAAGGAAACTTCCTCTCCACATCCACTCTATCTGTGTCCTCTGGTCCTAGAATCCCCCACTACAGGAAACACCCTCTCCACATCCACTCTGTCTGTGTCCTCTGGTCCGAGACTGCCCGACTAAAGGAAACATCCTCTCCACATCCACTCAATCTGTGTCCTCTGGACCGAGACTCCCCGACAAAAGGAAACTTCCTCTCCACATCCTCTCTATCTGTGTCCTCTTGTCCTAGACTCCCCACTATAGGAAACATCCTCTCCACATCCACTCCATCTGTGTCCTTTGGTCTTAGACTTGCCCACCACAGGAAACAACCTCTCCACATCCACTCTATGGGTGTCCCCTGGTCCTAGACTCTCCCACTATAGGAAATATCCTCTACACAACCAATCTATCTGTGCCCTCTGGTCCTAGACTCCCCCACTGTAGGAAACATCCTCTCCTCATCCACTTTATCTGTGTCCTCTGGTCCGAGACTCCCCCACTAAAGGAAACTACCTCTCCACATCCACTCTATCTGTGTCCTCTGGTCCCAGACTACCCCACCACGGGAAACATTCTCTCAACATCCACTCTATCTGTGTCCTCTGGTCCTAGACTCCCCTACTATAGGAAACATCCTCTCCACATCCACTCTATCAGTGTCCTCTGGTCCTAGACTCCCCCACTATAGGAAACGTCCTCTCCACATCCACTCTATATGTGTCCTCTGGTCCGAGACTCCCCGACTAAAGGAAACATCCTCTCCACATCCACTCTATCTGTGTCCTCTGGTCCTAGACTCCCCCAGTATAGGAAACATCCTCTCCACATCCACTCTATCTGTGTCCTCTGGTCCTAGACTCCCCCACTATAGGAAACACCCTCTCCACATCCACTCTGTCTGTGTCCTCTGGTCCGAGACTGCCCGACTAAAGGAAACATCCTCTCCAGATCCACTCAATCTGTGTCCTCTGGTACGAGACTCCCCGACAAAAGGAAACTTCCTCTCCACATCCTCTCTATCTGTGTCCTCTTGTCCTAGACTCCCCACTATAGGAAACATCCTCTCCACATCCACTCCATCTGTGTCCTTTGGTCCTAGACTTGCCCACCACAGGAAACAACCTCTCCACATCCACTCTATCTGTGTCCTCTGGTCCTAGACTCTCCCACTATAGGAAATATCCTCTACACAACCAATCTATCTGTGCCCTCTGGTCCTAGACTCCCCCACTATAGGAAACAGCCTCTCCTCATCCACTTTATCTGTGTCCTCTGGTCCTAGACTCCCCCACTAAAGGAAACTACCTCTCCACATCCACTCTATCTGTGTCCTCTGGTCCCAGACTACCCCACCACGGGAAACATCCTCTCAACATCCACTCTATCTGTGTCCTCTGGTCCTAGACTCCCGTACTATAGGAAACATCCTCTCCACATCCACTCTATCAGTGTCCTCTGGTCCTAGACTCCCCCACTATAGGAAACTTCCTCTTCATATCCACTCTATCTGTGTCCTCTGGTCCAAGAATCCCCGACTAAAGGAAACATCCTCTCCACATCCACTATATCTGTGTCCTCTGGTTCTAGACTCCCTCACCAGCGGAAACATCCTCTCCACATCCACTCTATCTGTGTCCACTGGTCCTAGACTCCCCACTATAGGAAACATCCTCTCCACATCCTCTCTATCAGAGTCCTGTTGTCCGAGACTCCCCGACTAAAGGAAACATCCTCTCCACATCCACTATATCTGTGTCCTCTGGTTCTAGACTCCCTCACCAGCGGAAACATCTTCTCCACATCCTCTCTGTCTGTGTCCTCTGGTCCTAGACTCCCCACTATAGGAAATATCCTCTCCACATCCACTCTATATGTGTCCTCTGGTCCTAGACTCCCCTAGTAGAGGAAACATCCTCTCCACATCCACTCTATCTGTGTCCTCTGGACCTAGACTCCCCACTACAGGAAAAACCCTCTCCACATCCACTCTATCTGTGTCCTTTGGTCCTAGACTTGCCCACCACAGGAAACATCCTCTCCTCATCAACTCTATCTGTGTCCTCTGGTCCTAGACTCCCCCAGTATAGGAAACATCCTCTCCACATCCACTCTATCTGTGTCCTCTAGTCCTAGACTCCCCCATTATAGGAAACACCCTCTACACATCCACTCCATCTGTGTCCTCTTGTCCTAGACTCCCCCACTATAGGAAACATCCTCTCCACATCCACTCTATCTGTGTCCTCTGGTCCTAGACTCCCCTAGTAGAGGAAACATCCTCTCCACATCCACTCTATCTGTGTCCTCTGGACCTAGACTCCCCACTACAGGAAAAATCCTCTCCACATCCACTCTATCTGTGTCCTGTGGTCTTAGACTCCCCCACTATAGGAAACATCCTCTCCACATCCACTCTATCTGTGTCCTCTGGTCCTAGACTCCCCCTCTATAGGAAACATCCTCTCCACATCCACTCTATCTGTGTCCTGTGGTCCGAGACTCCCCGACTAAAGGAAACGTCCTCTCCACATCTACTCTATTTGTGTCCTCTGGTCCAAGACTCCCCGACTAAAGGAAACATCCTCTCCACATCCACTCTATCTGTGTCCTCTGGTTCTAGACACCCTCACCAGAGGAAACATCCTCTCCACATCCACTCTATCAGTGTCCACTGGTCCTAGACTCCCCACTATAGGAATCATCTTCTCCACATCCACTCTATCTGTGTCCTCTGGTCCTAGACTCCCCCACTATAGGAAACATCCTCTCCACATCCACTCTATCTGTGTCCTCTGATCCTAGACTCCCCACTATAGGAAACATCCTCTCCACATCCACTCTATCTGTGTCCTCTGGACCTAGACTCCCCACTACAGGAAAAATCCTCTCCACATCCACTCTATCTGTGTCCTTTGGGCCTAGACTTGCCCACCACAGGAAACATCCTCTCCTCATCTACTCTATCTGCGTCCTCTGGTCCTAGAATCACACACTACAGGAAACAACCTCTGCACATCCACTCTATCTGTGTCCTCTGGTCCTAGACTCCCCCAGAATAGGAAACATCCTCTCCACATCCACTCTATCTGTGTCCTCTGGTCCTAGACTCCCCCACTATAAGAAACATCTTCTCCACAACCACTCTATCTGCGTCCTCTGGTCCGAGACTCCCCGACTAAAGGAAACATCCTCTCCACATCCACTCTATCTGTGTCCTCTGGTGCTAGACTCCCCACTATAGGAAACATCCTATCCTCATCCACTCTATCTGTGTCCTCTGGTCCTATACTCCCCTACTATAGGAAACATCCTCTCCACATCCACTCTATCTGTGTTCTCTGGACCTACACTCCCCCACTACAGAGAAACATCCTCTCCACATCCACTCTGTCTGTGTCCTCTGGTCCTAGACTCCCCCACTATAAGAAACATCTTCTCCACAACCACTCTATCTGCGTCCTCTGGTCCGAGACTCCCCGACTAAAGGAAACATCCTCTCCACATCCACTCTATCTGTGTCCTCTGGTGCTAGACTCCCCACTATAGGAAACATCCTCTCCACAGCCACTCTATCTGTGTCCTTTGGTCCTAGACTTGCCCACCACAGGAAACATCCTCTCCTCATCCACTCTATCTGTGTCCTCTAGTCCTAGACTCCCCCACTACAGGAAACAACCTCTCTACATCCACTCTATCTGTGTCCTCTGGTCCTACACTCCCCCACTACTGGAAACATCCTCTCCACATCCACTCTATCTGTGTCCTCTGGACCCAGACTCCCCCACTATAGGAGACATCCTCTCCCCATCCACTCTATCTGTGTCCTCTGGTCCTAGACTCCCCACTCCAGGAAACATCCTCTCCACATCCACACTATCTGTGGTCCTAGACTCCACACTTCAGGAAACATCCTCTCCATATCTACTCTATCTGTGTCCTCTGGTCCTAGACTACCCACTACAGGAAATATCCTCTCCACATCCACTCTATCTGTGTCCTCTGGACCCAGACTCCCCCACTATAGGAAAGATCCTCTCCCCATCCACTCTATCTGTGTCCTCTTGTCCTAGACTCCCCACTCCAGGAAACATCCTCTCCACATCCACTCTATCTGTGGTCCTAGACTCCCCACTTCAGGAAACATCCTCTCCACATCCACTCTATCTGTGTCCTCTGGTCCTAGACTCCCCACTACAGGAAATATCCTCTCCACATCCACTCTATCTGTGTCCTCTGGTCTTAGGCTCCCCCACTATAGGAAACATCCTCTCCAAATCCACTCTATCTGTGTCCTTTGGTCCTAGACTTGACCACTGCAGGAAACATCCTCTTCACATCCACTCTATCGGTTTCCTCTGGTCCTAGACTCCCCCACTATAGGAAACATCCTCTCCACATCCGCTCTATCTGTGTCCTCTGGTCCTAGACTCCCCCACTACAGGAAACATCCTCTCCACATCCATTCTATCTGTGTCCTCTGGTACTAGACTCCCCCACTATAAGAAACATCTTCTCCACATCCACTCTAACTGTGTCCTCTGGTCTTAGGCTCCCCCACTATAGGAAACATCCTCTCCAAATCCACTCTATCTGTGTCCTTTGGTCCTAGACTTGACCACTACAGGAAACATCTTCTCCACATCCACTCTAACTGTGTCCTCTGGTCTTAGGCTACCCCACTATAGGAAACATCCTCTCCTCATCCACTCTATCAGTGTCCTCTGGTCCCAGACCAACCCACCACGGGAAACATCCTCTCAACATCCACTCTATCTGTGTCCTCTGGTCCTAGACTCCCCTAATATAGGAAACATCCTCTCCACATCCACTCTGTCTCCTCTGGTCCTAGACTCCCACACCAGAGGAAACATCCTCTCGACATCCACTCTATCTGACTCCTCTGGTCCCAGTCTACCCCACCACGGGAAACATCCTCGCAAAATCCACTCTATCTGTGTCCTCTGGTCCTAGACTCCGCCACTATAGGAATCATCCTCTCCACATCCACTCTATCTGTGTCCTCTGGTCCCTGACTCCCCAAATATAGGAAACATCTTCTCCACATCCACTCTATCTGTGTCCTCTGGTCCTAGACTCCGCCACTATAGGAAACATCCTCTCCACATCCGCTCTATCTGTGTCCTCTGGTGCTAGACTCCCCCACTATAGGAAACATCCTCTTCACATCCACTCTATCGGTGTCCTCTGGTCCTAGACTCCCCCACTATAGGAAACATCCTCTTCACATCCAATCTATCGGTGTCCTCTGGTCCTAGACTCCCCCACTACAGGAAACATCCTCTCCACATCCACTCTATCTGTGTCCTTTGGTTCTAGACTTGACCACTACAGGAAACATCCTCTTCACATCCACTCTATCTGTGTCCTCTGGTCCTAGACTCCCCCACTATAGGAAACATCCTCTCCAAATCCACTCTATCTGTGTCCTCTGGTCCGAGACTCTTCGACTAAAGGAAACATCCTCTCCACATCCACTCTATCTATGTCCTCTTGTCCTAGAATCCCCCAGTATAGGAAACATCCTCTCCACATAGGCTCTATCTGTGTCCTCTGGTCCTAGACTCCCCCACTATAGGAAACATCCTCTCACTTCCACTCTATCTGTGTCCTCTGGTCCTAGCCTCGCCCATTATAGGAAACATCCTCTCACTTCCACGTTATCTGTGTCCTCTGGTCCTGGACTCCCCCACTATAGGAAACATCCTCTCCACATCCGCTCTATCTGTGTCCTCTGGTCCTAGACTCCCCCACTATAGGAAACATCCTCTCACTTCCACTCTATCTGTGTCCTCTGGTCCTAGACTCGCCCATTATAGGAATCATCCTCTCACTTCCACGTTATCTGTGTCCTCTGGTCCTAGACTCCCCCACTATAGGAAACATCCTCTCCACATCCGCTCTATCTGTGTCCTCTGGTCCGAGACTCCCCACTACAGGAAACATCCTCTCCACATCCACTCTATATGTGTCCTCTGGCCCTAGATTCCCCCACTATAGGAAACATCCGCTCCACATCCACTCTATCTGTGTTCTCTGACCCTAGAGTCCCCACTATAGGAAACATCCTCTCCACATCCACTCTATCTGTGTCCTCTGGCCCTAGAGTCCCCACTATAGGAAACATCCTCTCCACTTCCACTCTATCTGTGTCCTCTGCTTCTAGACTCCCCCACTATAGGAAACATCCTCTCCACATCGACTCTATCTGTATCCTTTGGTCCTAGACTTGCCCACCACAGGAAACATCCTCTCCTCATCCACTCTATCTGTGTCCTCTGGCCCTAGACTCCCCCACTATAGGAAACATCCTCTCCACTTCCACTCTATCTGTGTCCTATGGCCCTAGAGTCCCCACTATAGGAAACATCCTCTCCACATCCGCTCTATCTGTGTCCTCTGGTCCTAGACTCCCCCACTATAGGAAACATCCTCTTCAAATCCACTCTATCGATGTCCTCTGGTCCTAGACTCCCCCACTACAGGATACATCCTCTCCACATCCACTCTATCTGTGTCCTCTGGAACTAGACTCCCCCAGTATAAGAAACATCTTCTCCACATCCACTCTATCTGTGTCCTCTGGTCTTAGGCTCCCCCACTATAGGAAACATCCTCTCCAAATCCACTCTATCTGTGTCCTCTGGTCCAAGACTCCCCGACTAAAGGAAACATCCTCTCCACATCCACTCTATCTGTGTCCTCTGGTCCTAGACTCCCCCACTATAGGAAACATCCTCTCCACATCCACTCTATCTATGTCCTCTGGTCCTAGAATCCCCCAGTATAGGAAACATCCTCTCCACATCCGCTCTATCTGTGTCCTCTGGTGCTAGACTCCCCCACTATAGGAAACATCCACTTCACATCCACTCTATCTGTGTCCTTTGGTTCTAGACTTGACCACTACAGGAAACATCCTCTTCACATCCACTCTATCTGTGTCCTCTGGTCCTAGACTCCCCCACTATAGGAAACATCCTCTCCACATCCACTCTATCTGTGTCCTCTGCTTCTAGACTCCCCCACTATAGGAAACATCCTCTCCACATCCACTCTATCTATGTCCTCTGGTCTTAGACTCCCCCCCTACCGGAAGCAACCTCTGCACATCCACTCTATCTGTGTCCTCTGGTCCCAGATTACCCCACGATGGGAAACATCCTCTCCACATCCACTCTATCTGTGTCCTCTGGCCCTAGAGTCCCCACTATAGGAAACATCCTCTCCACTTCCACTCTATCTGTGTCCTCTGCTTCTAGACTCCCCCACTATAGGAAACATCCTCTCCACATCGACTCTATCTGTATCCTTTGGTCCTAGACTTGCCCACCACAGGAAACATCCTCTCCTCATCCACTCTATCTGTGTCCTCTGGTCCTAGACTCCCCTACTATAGGAAACATCCTCTCCACATCCACTCTATCTGTGTGCTCTGGTCCTAGACTCCCCCACTACAGGAAACATCCTCTCCACATCCACTCTATCTGTGTCCTCTGGTCCTACACTCCCCCACTACTGGAAACATCCTCTCCACATCCACTCTATCTGTGTCCTCTGGACCCAGACTCCCTCACTATAGGAAACATCCTCTCCCCATCCACTCTATCTGTGTCGTCTGGTCCTAGACTCCCCACTCCAGGAAAAATCCTCTCCACATCCACTCTATCTGTGGTCCTAGACTACCCACTTCAGGAAACATCCTCTCCACATCCACTCTATCTGTGTCCTCTGGCCCTAGACTCCCCCACTATAGGAAACATCCTCTCCACTTCCACTCTATCTGTGTCCTCTGGCCCTAGAGTCCCCACTATAGGAAACATCCTCTCCACATCCGCTCTATCTGTGTCCTCTGGTCCTAGACTCCCCCACTATAGGAAACATCCTCTTCAGATCCACTCTATCGGTGTCCTCTGGTCCTAGACTCCCCCACTACAGGATACATCCTCTCCACATCCACTCTATCTGTGTCCTCTGGTACTAGACTCCCCCAGTATAAGAAACATCTTCTCCACATCCACTCTATCTGTGTCCTCTGGTCTTAGGCTCCCCCACTATAGGAAACATCTTCTCCAAATCCACTCTATCTGTGTCCTCTGGTCCAAGACTCCCCGACTAAAGGAAACATCCTCTCCACATCCACTCTATCTGTGTCCTCTGGTCCAAGACTCCCCGACTAAAGGAAACATCCTCTCCACATCCACTCTATCTATGTCCCCTGGTCCAAGACTCCCCGACTAAAGGAAACATCCTCCCCACATCCACTCTATCTGTGTCCTCTGGTCCTAGACTCCCCCACTATAGGAAACATCCTCCCCAAATCCACTCTATCTGTGTCTTCTGGTCCAAGACTACCCACTACAGGAAACATCCTCTCCACATCCACTCTATCTGTGTCCTCTGGCCCTAGATTCCCCCACTATAGGAAACATCCGCTCCACATCCACTCTATCTGTGTCCTCTGACCCTAGAGTCCCCACTATAGGAAACATCCTCTCCACATCCACTCTATCTGTGTCCTCTGGCCCTAGACTCCCCCACTATAGGAAACATCCTCTCCACATCCACTCTATGTGTGTCCTCTGGTCCAAGACTCCCCGACTAAAGGAAACATCCTCTCCACATCCACTCTATCTGTGTCCTCTGGTCCTAGACTCCCCCACTATAGGAAACATCCTCTCCACATCCACTCTATCTGTGTCCTCTGGTCCTAGAATCCCCCAGTATAGGAAACATCCTCTCCACATCCGCTCTATCTGTGTCCTCTGGTGCTAGACTCCCCCACTATAGGAAACATCCTCTTCACATCCACTCTATCGGTGTCCTCTGGTCCTAGACTCCCCCACAATAGGAAACATCCTCTTCACATCCACTCTATCGGTGTCCTCTGGTCCTAGACTCCCCCACTACAGGAAACATCCTCTCCACATCCACTATATCTGTGTCCTCTGGTACGAGACTCCCCCAGTATAAGAAACATCTTCTCCACATCCACTCTATCTGTGTCCTCTGGTCTTAGTCTCCCCCACTATAGGAAACATCCTCTCCAAATCCACTCTATCTGTGTCCTTTGGTTCTAGACTTGACCACTACAGGAAACATCCTCTTCACATCCACTCTATCTGTGTCCTCTGGTCCTAGACTCCCCCACTATAGGAAACATCCTCTCCACATCCACTCTATCTGTGTCCTCTGGTCCTAGCCTCGCCCATTATAGGAAACATCCTCTCACTTCCACTCTATCTGTGTCCTCTGGTCCTAGCCTCGCCCATTATAGGAAACATCCTCTCACTTCCACGTTATCTGTGTCCTCTGGTCCTGGACTCCCCCACTATAGGAAACATCCTCTCCACATCCGCTCTATCTGTGTCCTCTGGTCCTAGACTCCCCCACTATAGGAAACATCCTCTCACTTCCACTCTATCTGTGTCCTCTGGTCCCAGACTCGCCCATTATAGGAATCATCCTCTCACTTCCACGTTATCTGTGTCCTCTGGTCCTAGCCTCCCCCACTATAGGAAACATCCTCTCCACATCCGCTCTATCTGTGTCCTCTGGTCCGAGACTCCCCACTACAGGAAACATCCTCTCCACATCCACTCTATCTGTGTCCTCTGGCCCTAGATTCCCCCACTATAGGAAACATCCGCTCCACATCCACTCTATCTGTGTCCTCTGACCCTAGAGTCCCCACTATAGGAAACATCCTCTCCACATCCACTCTATCTGTGTCCTCTGGCCCTAGAGTCCCCACTATAGGAAACATCCTCTCCACATCGACTCTATCTGTATCCTTTGGTCCTAGACTTGCCCACCACAGGAAACATCCTCTCCTCATCCACTCTATCTGTGTCCTCTGGTCCTAGACTCCCCTACTATAGGAAACATCCTCTCCACATCCTCTCTATCTGTGTGCTCTGGTCCTAGACTCCCCCACTACAGGAAACATCCTCTCCACATCCACTCTATCTGTGTCCTCTGGTCCTACACTCCCCCACTACTGGAAACATCCTCTCCACATCCACTCTATCTGTGTCCTCTGGACCCAGACTCCCTCACTATAGGAAACATCCTCTCCCCATCCACTCTATCTGTGTCGTCTGGTCCTAGACTCCCCACTCCAGGAAACATCCTCTCCACATCCACTCTATCTGTGGTCCTAGACTCCCCACTTCAGGAAACATCCTCTCCACATCCACTCTATCTGTGTCCTCTGGCCCTAGACTCCCCCACTATAGGAAACATCCTCTCCACTTCCACTCTATCTGTGTCCTATGGCCCTAGAGTCCCCACTATAGGAAACATCCTCTCCACATCCGCTCTATCTGTGTCCTCTGGTCCTAGACTCCCCCACTATAGGAAACATCCTCTTCAGATCCACTCTATCGATGTCCTCTGGTCCTAGACTCCCCCACTACAGGATACATCCTCTCCACATCCACTCTATCTGTGTCCTCTGGTACTAGACTCCCCCAGTATAAGAAACATCTTCTCCACATCCACTCTATCTGTGTCCTCTGGTCTTAGGCTCCCCCACTATAGGAAACATCCTCTCCAAATCCACTCTATCTGTGTCCTCTGGTCCAAGACTCCCCGACTAAAGGAAACATCCTCTCCACATCCACTCTATCTGTGTCCTCCTGTCCTAGACTCCCCCACTATAGGAAACATCCTCTCCACATCCACTCTATCTATGTCCTCTGGTCCTAGAATCCCCCAGTATAGGAAACATCCTCTCCACATCCGCTCTATCTGTGTCCTCTGGTGCTAGACTCCCCCACTATAGGAAACATCCTCTTCACATCCACTCTATCTGTGTCCTTTGGTTCTAGACTTGACCACTACAGGAAACATCCTCTTCACATCCACTCTATCTGTGTCCTCTGGTCCTAGACTCCCCCACTATAGGAAACATCCTCTCCACATCCACTCTATCTGTGTCCTCTGCTTCTAGACTCCCCAACTATAGGAAACATCCTCTCCACATCCACTCTATCTATGTCCTCTGGTCTTAGACTCCCCCCCTACCGGAAGCAACCTCTGCACATCCACTCTATCTGTGTCCTCTGGTCCCAGATTACCCCACGATGGGAAACATCCTCTCCACATCCACTCTATCTGTGTCCTCTGGCCCTAGAGTCCCCACTATAGGAAACATCCTCTCCACTTCCACTCTATCTGTGTCCTCTGCTTCTAGACTCCCCCACTATAGGAAACATCCTCTCCACATCGACTCTATCTGTATCCTTTGGTCCTAGACTTGCCCACCACAGGAAACATCCTCTCCTCATCCACTCTATCTGTGTCCTCTGGTCCTAGACTCCCCTACTATAGGAAACATCCTCTCCACATCCACTCTATCTGTGTGCTCTGGTCCTAGACTCCCCCACTACAGGAAACATCCTCTCCACATCCACTCTATCTGTGTCCTCTGGTCCTACACTCCCCCACTACTGGAAACATCCTCTCCACATCCACTCTATCTGTGTCCTCTGGACCCAGACTCCCTCACTATAGGAAACATCCTCTCCCCATCCACTCTATCTGTGTCGTCTGGTCCTAGACTCCCCACTCCAGGAAAAATCCTCTCCACATCCACTCTATCTGTGGTCCTAGACTACCCACTTCAGGAAACATGCTCTCCACATCCACTCTATCTGTGTCCTCTGGCCCTAGACTCCCCCACTATAGGAAACATCCTCTCCACTTCCACTCTATCTGTGTCCTCTGGCCCTAGAGTCCCCACTATAGGAAACATCCTCTCCACATCCGCTCTATCTGTGTCCTCTGGTCCTAGACTCCCCCACTATAGGAAACATCCTCTTCAGATCCACTCTATCGGTGTCCTCTGGTCCTAGACTCCCCCACTACAGGATACATCCTCTCCACATCCACTCTATCTGTGTCCTCTGGTACTAGACTCCCCCAGTATAAGAAACATCTTCTCCACATCCACTCTATCTGTGTCCTCTGGTCTTAGGCTCCCCCACTATAGGAAACATCCTCTCCAAATCCACTCTATCTGTGTCCTCTGGTCCAAGACTCCCCGACTAAAGGAAACATCCTCTCCACATCCACTCTATCTGTGTCCTCTGGTCCAAGACTCCCCGACTAAAGGAAACATCCTCTCCACATCCACTCTATCTGTGTCCCCTGGTCCAAGACTCCCCGACTAAAGGAAACATCCTTCCCACATCCACTCTATCTGTGTCCTCTGGTCCTAGACTCCCCCACTATTTGGAAACATCCTCCCCAAATCCACTCTATCTGTGTCTTCTGGTCCAAGACTCCCCACTACAGGAAACATCCTCTCCACATCCACTCTATCTGTGTCCTCTGGCCCTAGATTCCCCCACTATAGGAAACATCCGCTCCACATCCACTCTATCTGTGTCCTCTGACCCTAGAGTCCCCACTATAGGAAACATCCTCTCCACTTCCACTCTATCTGTGTCCTCTGGCCCTAGAGTCCCCACTATAGGAAACATCCTCTCCACATCCACTCTATATGTGTGCTCTGGTCCTAGACTCCCCCACTACAGGAAACATCCTCTCCACATCCACTCTATCTGTGTCCTCTGGTCCTACACTCCCCCACTACTGGAAACATCCTCTCCACATCCACTCTATCTGTGTCCTCTGGACCCAGACTCCCTCACTATAGGAAACATCCTCTCCCCATCCACTCTATCTGTGTCGTCTGGTCCTAGACTCCCCACTCCAGGAAACATCCTCTCCACATCCACTCTATCTGTGGTCCTAGACTCCCCACTTCAGGAAACATCCTCTCGACATCCACTCTATCTGTGTCCTCTGGCCCTAGACTCCACCACTATAGGAAACATCCTCTCCACTTCCACTCTATCTGTGTCCTCTGGCCCTAGAGTCCCCACTATAGGAAACATCCTCTCCACATCCGCTCTATCTGTGTCCTCTGGTCCTAGACTCCCCCACTATAGGAAACATCCTCTTCAGATCCACTCTATCGGTGTCCTCTGGTCCTAGACTCCCCCACTACAGCATACATCCTCTCCACATCCACTCTATCTGTGTCCTCTGGTACTAGACTCCCCCAGTATAAGAAACATCTTCTCCACATCCACTCTATCTGTGTCCTCTGGTCTTAGGCTCCCCCACTATAGGAAACATCCTCTCCAAATCCACTCTATCTGTGTCCTCTGGTCCAAGACTCCCCGACTAAAGGAAACATCCTCTCCACATCCACTCTATCTGTGTCCTCTGGTCCAAGACTCCCCGACTAAAGGAAACATCCTCTCCACATCCACTCTATCTGTGTCCCCTGGTCCAAGACTCCTCGACTAAAGGAAACATCCTCTCCACATCCACTCTATCTGTGTCCTCTGGTCCTAGACTCCCCCACTATAGGAAACATCCTCCCCAAATCCACTCTATCTGTGTCTTCTGGACCAAGACTCCCCACTACAGGAAACATCCTCTCCACATCCACTCTATCTGTGTCCTCTGGCCCTAGATTCCCCCACTATAGGAAACATCCGCTCCACATCCACTCTATCTGTGTCCTCTGACCCTAGAGTCCCCACTATAGGAAACATCCTCTCCACATCCACTCTATCTGTGTCCTCTGGCCCTAGAGTCCCCACTATAGGAAATATCCTCTCCACATCCACTCTATCTGTGTGCTCTGGTCCTAGACTCCCCCACTGCAGGAAACATCCTCTCCACATCCACTCTATCTGTGTCCTCTGGTCCTACACTCCCCCACTACTGGAAACATCCTCTCCACATCCACTCTATCTGTGTCCTCTGGACCCAGACTCCCTCACTATAGGAAACATCCTCTCCCCATCCACTCTATCTGTGTCGTCTGGTCCTAGACTCCCCACTCCAGGAAACATCCTCTCCACATCCACTCTATCTGTGGTCCTAGACTCCCCACTTCAGGAAACATCCTCTCCACATCCACTCTATCTGTGTCCTCTGGCCCTAGACTCCCCCACTATAGGAAGCATCCTCTTCAGATCCACTCTATCGGTGTCCTCTGGTCCTAGACTCCCCCACTACAGGATACATCCTCTCCACATCCACTCTATCTGTGTCCTCTGGTACTAGACTCCCCCAGTATAAGAAACATCTTCTCCACATCCACTCTATCTGTGTCCTCTGGTCTTAGGCTCCCCCACTATAGGAAACATCCTCTCCAAATCAACTCTATCTGTGTCCTCTGGTCCAAGACTCCCCGACTAAAGGAAACATCCTCTCCACATCCACTCTATCTGTGTCCCCTGGTCCAAGACTCCCCGACTAAAGGAAACATCCTCTCCACATCCACTCTATCTGTGTCCTCTGGTCCTAGACTCCCCCACTATAAGAAACATCCTCTCCACATCCACTCTATCTGTGTCCTCTGGTCCTAGACTCCCCGACTAAAGGAAACATCCTCTCCACATCCACTCTATCTGTGTCCTCTGGTCCTAGACTCCCCCACTATAGGAAACATCCTCTCCACATCCACTCTATCTGTGTCCTCTGGTCCTAG
This sequence comes from Hypanus sabinus, assembly GCF_030144855.1. Lineage (NCBI taxonomy): Eukaryota > Metazoa > Chordata > Chondrichthyes > Myliobatiformes > Dasyatidae > Hypanus > Hypanus sabinus. Next base: position 6,761,403 of record NC_082731.1, on the reverse strand, counting down.
ACTCCCCCACTATAGGAAACATCCTCTCCACATCCACTCTATCTGTGTCCTCTGGTCCGAGACTCTTCGACTAAAGGAAACATCCTCTCCACATCCGCTCTATCTGTGTCCTCTGGTGCTAGACTCCCCCACTATAGGAAACATCCTCTTCACATCCACTCTATCGGTGTCCTCTGGTCCTAGACTCCCCCACTACAGGAAACATCCTCTCCACATCCACTCTATCTGTGTCCTCTGGTACTAGACTCCCCCAGTATAAGAAACATCTTCTCCACATCCACTCTATCTGTGTCCTCTGGTCTTAGTCTCCCCCACTATAGGAAACATCCTCTCCAAATCCACTCTATCTGTGTCCTTTGGTTCTAGACTTGACCACTACAGGAAACATCCTCTTCACATCCACTCTATCTGTGTCCTCTGGTCCTAGCCTCCCCCACTATAGGAAACATCCTCTCCACATCCACTCTATCGGTGTCCTCTGGTCCTAGACTCCCCCACTACAGGAAACATCCTCTCCACATCCACTCTATCTGTGTCCTCTGGTCCTAGCCTCGCCCATTATAGGAAACATCCTCTCACTTCCACGTTATCTGTGTCCTCTGGTCCTAGACTCCCCACTCCAGGAAACATCCTCTCCACATCCACTCTATCTGTGGTCCTAGACTCCCCACTTCAGGAAACATCCTCTCCACATCCACTCTATCTGTGTCCTCTGGCCCTAGACACCCCCCACTATAGGAAACATCCTCTCCACATCCACTCTATCTGTGTCCTCTGGCCCTAGACTCCCCCACTATAGGAAGCATCCTCTTCAGATCCACTCTATCGGTGTCCTCTGGTCCTAGACTCCCCCACTACAGGATACATCCTCTCCACATCCACTCTATCTGTGTCCTCTGGTACTAGACTCCCCCAGTATAAGAAACATCTTCTCCACATCCACTCTATCTGTGTCCTCTGGTCTTAGGCTCCCCCACTATAGGAAACATCCTCTCCAAATCAACTCTATCTGTGTCCTCTGGTCCAAGACTCCCCGACTAAAGGAAACATCCTCTCCACATCCACTCTATCTGTGTCCCCTGGTCCAAGACTCCCTGACTAAAGGAAACATCCTCTCCACATCCACTCTATCTGTGTCCTCTGGTCCTAGACTCCCCCACTATAGGAAACATCCTCTCCACATCCACTCTATCTGTGTCCTCTGGTCCTAGACTCCCCGACTAAAGGAAACATCCTCTCCACATCCACTCTATCTGTGTCCTCTGGTCCTAGACTCCCCCACTATAGGAAACATCCTCTCCACATCCACTCTATCTGTGTCCTCTGGTCCTAGACTCCCCCACTATAGGAAACATCCTCTCCACATCCACTCTATCTGTGTCCTCTGGTCCGAGACTCTTCGACTAAAGGAAACATCCTCTCCACATCCGCTCTATCTGTGTCCTCTGGTGCTAGACTCCCCCACTATAGGAAACATCCTCTTCACATCCACTCTATCGGTGTCCTCTGGTCCTAGACTCCCCCACTACAGGAAACATCCTCTCCACATCCACTCTATCTGTGTCCTCTGGTACTAGACTCCCCCAGTATAAGAAACATCTTCTCCACATCCACTCTATCTGTGTCCTCTGGTCTTAGTCTCCCCCACTATAGGAAACATCCTCTCCAAATCCACTCTATCTGTGTCCTTTGGTTCTAGACTTGACCACTACAGGAAACATCCTCTTCACATTCACTCTATCTGTGTCCTCTGGTCCTAGCCTCCCCCACTATAGGAAACATCCTCTCCACATCCACTCTATCGGTGTCCTCTGGTCCTAGACTCCCCCACTACAGGAAACATCCTCTCCACATCCACTCTATCTGTGTCCTCTGGTCCTAGCCTCGCCCATTATAGGAAACATCCTCTCACTTCCACGTTATCTGTGTCCTCTGGTCCTGGACTCCCCCACTATAGGAAACATCCTCTCCACATCCGCTCTATCTGTGTCCTCTGGTCCTAGACTCCCCCACTATAGGAAACATCCTCTCACTTCCACTCTATCTGTGTCCTCTGGTCCTAGACTCGCCCATTATAGGAATCATCCTCTCACGTCCACGTTCTCTGTGTCCTCTGGTCCTAGACTCCCCCACTATAGGAAACATCCTCTCCACATCCGCTCTATCTGTGTCCTCTGGTCCGAGACTCCCCACTACAGGAAACATCCTCTCCACATCCACTCTATCTGTGTCCTCTGGCCCTAGATTCCCCAACTATAGGAAACATCCGCTCCACATCCACTCTGTCTGTGTCCTCTGACCCTAGAGTCCCCACTATAGGAAACATCCTCTCCACATCCACTCTATCTGTGTCCTCTGGCCCTAGAGTCCCCACTATAGGAAACATCCTCTCCACTTCCACTCTATCTGTGTCCTCTGGTTCTAGACTCCCCCACTATAGGAAACATCCTCTCCACATCGACTCTATCTGTATCCTTTGGTCCTAGACTTGCCCACCACAGGACACATCCTCTCCTCATCCACTCTATCTGTGTCCTCTGGTCCTAGACTCCCCTACTATAGCAAACATCCTCTCCACATCCACTCTATCTGTGTGCTCTGGTCCTAGACTCCCCCACTACAGGAAACATCCTCTCCACATCCACTCTATCTGTGTCCTCTGGGCCTACACTCCCCCACTACTGGAAACATCCTCTCCACATCCACTCTATCTGTGTCCTCTGGACCCAGACTGCCTCACTACAGGAAACATCCTCTCCCCATCCACTCTATCTGTGTCCTCTGGTCCTAGACTCCCCACTCCAGGAAACATCCTCTCCACATCCACTCTATCTGTGGTCCTAGACTCCCCACTTCAGGAAACATCCTCTCCACATCCACTCTATCTGTGTCCTCTGGCCCTAGACTCCCCCACTATAGGAAACATCCTCTCCACTTCCAATCTATCTGTGTCCTCTGGCCCTAGAGTCCCCACTATAGGAAACATCCTCTCCACATCCACTCTATCTGTGTCCTCTGGCCTTAGAGTCCTCACTATAGGAAACATCCTCTCCACTTCCACTCTATCTGTGTCCTCTGGTTCTAGACTCCCCCACTATAGGAAACATCCTCTCCACATCGACTCTATCTGTATCCTTTGGTCCTAGACTTGCCCACCACAGGAAACATCCTCTCCTCATCCACTCTATCTGTGTCCTCTGGTCCTAGACTCCCCACTATAGGAAACATCCTCTCCACATCCACTCTATCTGTGTGCTCTGGTCCTAGACTCCCCCACTACAGTAACATCCTCTCCACATCCACTCTATCTGTGTCCTCTGGTCCTACACTCCCCCACTACTGGAAACATCCTCTCCACATCCACTCTATCTGTGTCCTCTGGACCCAGACTCCCTCACTATAGGAAACATCCTCTCCCCATCCACTCTATCGGTGTCCTCTGGTCCTAGACTCCCCACTCCAGGAAACATCCTCTCCACATCCACTCTATCTGTGGTCCTAGACTCCCCACTTCAGAAAACATCCTCTCCACATCCACTCTATCGATGTCCTCTGGTCCTAGACTCCCCCACTACAGGATACATCCTCTCCACATCCACTCTATCTGTGTCCTCTGGAACTAGACTCCCCCAGTATAAGAAACATCTTCTCCACATCCACTCTATCTGTGTCCTCTGGTCTTAGGCTCCCCCACTATAGGAAACATCCTCTCCAAATCCACTCTATCTGTGTCCTCTGGTCCAAGACTCCCCGACTAAAGGAAACATCCTCTCCACATCCACTCTATCTGTGTCCTCTGGTCCTAGACTCCCCCACTATAGGAAACATCCTCTCCACATCCACTCTATCTATGTCCTCTGGTCCTAGAATCCCCCAGTATAGGAAACATCCTCTCCACATCTGCTCTATCTGTGTCCTCTGGTGCTAGACTCCCCCACTATAGGAAACATCCTCTTCACATCCACTCTATCTGTGTCCTTTGGTTCTAGACTTGACCACTACAGGAAACATCCTCTTCACATCCACTCTATCTGTGTCCTCTGGTCCTAGACTCCCCCACTATAGGAAACATCCTCTCCACATCCACTCTATCTGTGTCCTCTGCTTCTAGACTCCCCCACTATAGGAAACATCCTCTCCACATCCACTCTATCTATGTCCTCTGGTCTTAGACTCCCCCCCTACCGGAAGCAACCTCTGCACATCCACTCTATCTGTGTCCTCTGGTCCCAGATTACCCCACGATGGGAAACATCCTCTCCACATCCACTCTATCTGTGTCCTCTGGCCCTAGAGTCCCCACTATAGGAAACATCCTCTCCACTTCCACTCTATCTGTGTCCTCTGCTTCTAGACTCCCCCACTATAGGAAACATCCTCTCCACATCGACTCTATCTGTATCCTTTGGTCCTAGACTTGCCCACCACAGGAAACATCCTCTCCTCATCCACTCTATCTGTGTGCTCTGGTCCTAGACTCCCCCACTACAGGAAACATCCTCTCCACATCCACTCTATCTGTGTCCTCTGGTCCTACACTCCCCCACTACTGGAAACATCCTCTCCACATCCACTCTATCTGTGTCCTCTGGACCCAGACTCCCTCACTATAGGAAACATCCTCTCCCCATCCACTCTATCTGTGTCGTCTGGTCCTAGACTCCCCACTCCAGGAAAAATCCTCTCCACATCCACTCTATCTGTGGTCCTAGACTCCCCACTTCAGGAAACATCCTCTCCACATCCACTCTATCTGTGTCCTCTGGCCCTAGACTCCCCCACTATAGGAAACATCCTCTCCACTTCCACTCTATCTGTGTCCTCTGGCCCTAGAGTCCCCACTATAGGAAACATCCTCTCCACATCCGCTCTATCTGTGTCCTCTGGTCCTAGACTCCCCCACTATAGGAAACATCCTCTTCAGATCCACTCTATCGGTGTCCTCTGGTCCTAGACTCCCCCACTACAGGATACATCCTCTCCACATCCACTCTATCTGTGTCCTCTGGTACTATACTCCCCCAGTATAAGAAACATCTTCTCCACATCCACTCTATCTGTGTCCTCTGGTCTTAGGCTCCCCCACTATAGGAAACATCCTCTCCAAATCCACTCTATCTGTGTCCTCTGGTCCAAGACTCCCCGACTAAAGGAAACATCCTCTCCACATCCACTCTATCTGTGTCCTCTGGTCCAAGACTCCCCGACTAAAGGAAACATCCTCTCCACATCCACTCTATCTATGTCCCCTGGTCCAAGACTCCCCGACTAAAGGAAACATCCTCCCCACATCCACTCTATCTGTGTCCTCTGGTCCTAGACTCCCCCACTATAGGAAACATCCTCCCCAAATCCACTCTATCTGTGTCTTCTGGTCCAAGACTACCCACTACAGGAAACATCCTCTCCACATCCACTCTATCTGTGTCCTCTGGCCCTAGATTCCCCCACTATAGGAAACATCCGCTCCACATCCACTCTATCTGTGTCCTCTGACCCTAGAGTCCCCACTATAGGAAACATCCTCTCCACATCCACTCTATCTGTGTCCTCTGGCCCTAGAGTCCCCACTATAGGAAACATCCTCTCCACATCCACTCTATGTGTGTCCTCTGGTCCAAGACTCCCCGACTAAAGGAAACATCCTCTCCACATCCACTCTATCTGTGTCCTCTGGTCCTAGACTCCCCCACTATAGGAAACATCCTCTCCACATCCACTCTATCTGTGTCCTCTGGTCCTAGAATCCCCCAGTATAGGAAACATCCTCTCCACATCCGCTCTATCTGTGTCCTCTGGTGCTAGACTCCCCCACTATAGGAAACATCCTCTTCACATCCACTCTATCGGTGTCCTCTGGTCCTAGACTCCCCCACAATAGGAAACATCCTCTTCACATCCACTCTATCGGTGTCCTCTGGTCCTAGACTCCCCCACTACAGGAAACATCCTCTCCACATCCACTCTATCTGTGTCCTCTGGTACTAGACTCCCCCAGTATAAGAAACATCTTCTCCACATCCACTCTATCTGTGTCCTCTGGTCTTAGTCTCCCCCACTATAGGAAACATCCTCTCCAAATCCACTCTATCTGTGTCCTTTGGTTCTAGACTTGACCACTACAGGAAACATCCTCTTCACATCCACTCTATCTGTGTCCTCTGGTCCTAGACTCCCCCACTATAGGAAACATCCTCTCCACATCCACTCTATCTGTGTCCTCTGGTCCTAGCCTCGCCCATTATAGGAAACATCCTCTCACTTCCACTCTATCTGTGTCCTCTGGTCCTAGCCTCGCCCATTATAGGAAACATCCTCTCACTTCCACGTTATCTGTGTCCTCTGGTCCTGGACTCCCCCACTATAGGAAACATCCTCTCCACATCCGCTCTATCTGTGTCCTCTGGTCCTAGACTCCCCCACTATAGGAAACATCCTCTCACTTCCACTCTATCTGTGTCCTCTGGTCCTAGACTCGCCCATTATATGAATCATCCTCTCACTTCCACGTTATCTGTGTCCTCTGGTCCTAGCCTCCCCCACTATAGGAAACATCCTCTCCACATCCGCTCTATCTGTGTCCTCTGGTCCGAGACTCCCCACTACAGGAAACATCCTCTCCACATCCACTCTATCTGTGTCCTCTGGCCCTAGATTCCCCCACTATAGGAAACATCCGCTCCACATCCACTCTATCTGTGTCCTCTGACCCTAGAGTCCCCACTATAGGAAACATCCTCTCCACATCCACTCTATCTGTGTCCTCTGGCCCTAGAGTCCCCACTATAGGAAACATCCTCTCCACTTCCACTCTATCTGTGTCCTCTGCTTCTAGACTCCCCCACTATAGGAAACATCCTCTCCACATCGACTCTATCTGTATCCTTTGGTCCTAGACTTGCCCACCACAGGAAACATCCTCTCCTCATCCACTCTATCTGTGTCCTCTGGTCCTAGACTCCCCTACTATAGGAAACATCCTCTCCACATCCTCTCTATCTGTGTGCTCTGGTCCTAGACTCCCCCACTACAGGAAACATCCTCTCCACATCCACTCTATCTGTGTCCTCTGGTACTACACTCCCCCACTACTGGAAACATCCTCTCCACATCCACTCTATCTGTGTCCTCTGGACCCAGACTCCCTCACTATAGGAAACATCCTCTCCCCATCCACTCTATCTGTGTCGTCTGGTCCTAGACTCCCCACTCCAGGAAACATCCTCTCCACATCCACTCTATCTGTGGTCCTAGACTCCCCACTTCAGGAAACATCCTCTCCACATCCACTCTATCTGTGTCCTCTGGCCCTAGACTCCCCCACTATAGGAAACATCCTCTCCACTTCCACTCTATCTGTGTCCTATGGCCCTAGAGTCCCCACTATAGGAAACATCCTCTCCACATCCGCTCTATCTGTGTCCTCTGGTCCTAGACTCCCCCACTATAGGAAACATCCTCTTCAGATCCACTCTATCGATGTCCTCTGGTCCTAGACTCCCCCACTACAGGATACATCCTCTCCACATCCACTCTATCTGTGTCCTCTGGTACTAGACTCCCCCAGTATAAGAAACATCTTCTCCACATCCACTCTATCTGTGTCCTCTGGTCTTAGGCTCCCCCACTATAGGAAACATCCTCTCCAAATCCACTCTATCTGTGTCCTCTGGTCCAAGACTCCCCGACTAAAGGAAACATCCTCTCCACATCCACTCTATCTGTGTCCTCCTGTCCTAGACTCCCCCACTATAGGAAACATCCTCTCCACATCCACTCTATCTATGTCCTCTGGTCCCAGATTACCCCACGATGGGAAACATCCTCTCCACATCCACTCTATCTGTGTCCTCTGGTCCCAGATTACCCCACGATGGGAAACATCCTCTCCACATCCACTCTATCTGTGTCCTCTGGCCCTAGAGTCCCCACTATAGGAAACATCCTCTCCACTTCCACTCTATCTGTGTCCTCTGCTTCTAGACTCCCCCACTATAGGAAACATCCTCTCCACATCCACTCTATCTGTGTCCTCTGCTTCTAGACTCCCCAACTATAGGAAACATCCTCTCCACATCCACTCTATCTATGTCCTCTGGTCTTAGACTCCCCCCCTACCGGAAGCAACCTCTGCACATCCACTCTATCTGTGTCCTCTGGTCCCAGATTACCCCACGATGGGAAACATCCTCTCCACATCCACTCTATCTGTGTCCTCTGGCCCTAGAGTCCCCACTATAGGAAACATCCTCTCCACTTCCACTCTATCTGTGTCCTCTGCTTCTAGACTCCCCCACTATAGGAAACATCCTCTCCACATCGACTCTATCTGTATCCTTTGGTCCTAGACTTGCCCACCACAGGAAACATCCTCTCCTCATCCACTCTATCTGTGTCCTCTGGTCCTAGACTCCCCTACTATAGGAAACATCCTCTCCACATCCACTCAATCTGTGTGCTCTGGTCCTAGACTCCCCCACTACAGGAAACATCCTCTCCACATCCACTCTATCTGTGTCCTCTGGTCCTACACTCCCCCACTACTGGAAACATCCTCTCCACATCCACTCTATCTGTGTCCTCTGGACCCAGACTCCCTCACTATAGGAAACATCCTCTCCCCATCCACTCTATCTGTGTCGTCTGGTCCTAGACTCCCCACTCCAGGAAAAATCCTCTCCACATCCACTCTATCTGTGGTCCTAGACTACCCACTTCAGGAAACATCCTCTCCACATCCACTCTATCTGTGTCCTCTGGCCCTAGACTCCCCCACTATAGGAAACATCCTCTCCACTTCCACTCTATCTGTGTCCTCTGGCCCTAGAGTCCCCACTATAGGAAACATCCTCTCCACATCCGCTCTATCTGTGTCCTCTGGTCCTAGACTCCCCCACTATAGGAAACATCCTCTTCAGATCCACTCTATCGGTGTCCTCTGGTCCTAGACTCCCCCACTACAGGATACATCCTCTCCACATCCACTCTATCTGTGTCCTCTGGTACTAGACTCCCCCAGTATAAGAAACATCTTCTCCACATCCACTCTATCTGTGTCCTCTGGTCTTAGGCTCCCCCACTATAGGAAACATCCTCTCCAAATCCACTCTATCTGTGTCCTCTGGTCCAAGACTCCCCGACTAAAGGAAACATCCTCTCCACATCCACTCTATCTGTGTCCTCTGGTCCAAGACTCCCCGACTAAAGGAAACATCCTCTCCACATCCACTCTATCTGTGTCCCCTGGTCCAAGACTCCCCGACTAAAGGAAACATCCTTCCCACATCCACTCTATCTGTGTCCTCTGGTCCTAGACTCCCCCACTATAGGAAACATCCTCCCCAAATCCACTCTATCTGTGTCTTCTGGTCCAAGACTCCCCACTACAGGAAACATCCTCTCCACATCCACTCTATCTGTGTCCTCTGGCCCTAGATTCCCCCACTATAGGAAACATCCGCTCCACATCCACTCTATCTGTGTCCTCTGACCCTAGAGTCCCCACTATAGGAAACATCCTCTCCACTTCCACTCTATCTGTGTCCTCTGGCCCTAGAGTCCCCACTATAGGAAACATCCTCTCCACATCCACTCTATCTGTGTGCTCTGGTCCTAGACTCCCCCACTACAGGAAACATCCTCTCCACATCCACTCTATCTGTGTCCTCTGGTCCTACACTCCCCCACTACTGGAAACATCCTCTCCACATCCACTCTATCTGTGTCCTCTGGACCCAGACTCCCTCACTATAGGAAACATCCTCTCCCCATCCACTCTATCTGTGTCGTCTGGTCCTAGACTCCCCACTCCAGGAAACATCCTCTCCACATCCACTCTATCTGTGGTCCTAGACTCCCCACTTCAGGAAACATCCTCTCGACATCCACTCTATCTGTGTCCTCTGGCCCTAGACTCCACCACTATAGGAAACATCCTCTCCACTTCCACTCTATCTGTGTCCTCTGGCCCTAGAGTCCCCACTATAGGAAACATCCTCTCCACATCCGCTCTATCTGTGTCCTCTGGTCCTAGACTCCCCCACTATAGGAAACATCCTCTTCAGATCCACTCTATCGGTGTCCTCTGGTCCTAGACTCCCCCACTACAGCATACATCCTCTCCACATCCACTCTATCTGTGTCCTCTGGTACTAGACTCCCCCAGTATAAGAAACATCTTCTCCACATCCACTCTATCTGTGTCCTCTGGTCTTAGGCTCCCCCACTATAGGAAACATCCTCTCCAAATCCACTCTATCTGTGTCCTCTGGTCCAAGACTCCCCGACTAAAGGAAACATCCTCTCCACATCCACTCTATCTGTGTCCTCTGGTCCAAGACTCCCCGACTAAAGGAAACATCCTCTCCACATCCACTCTATCTGTGTCCCCTGGTCCAAGACTCCCCGACTAAAGGAAACATCCTCTCCACATCCACTCTATCTGTGTCCTCTGGTCCTAGACTCCCCCACTATAGGAAACATCCTCCCCAAATCCACTCTATCTGTGTCTTCTGGTCCAAGACTCCCCACTACAGGAAACATCCTCTCCACATCCACTCTATCTGTGTCCTCTGGCCCTAGATTCCCCCACTATAGGAAACATCCGCTCCACATCCACTCTATCTGTGTCCTCTGACCCTAGAGTCCCCACTATAGGAAACATCCTCTCCACATCCACTCTATCTGTGTCCTCTGGCCCTAGAGTCCCCACTATAGGAAATATCCTCTCCACATCCACTCTATCTGTGTGCTCTGGTCCTAGACTCCCCCACTGCAGGAAACATCCTCTCCACATCCACTCTATCTGTGTCCTCTGGTCCTACACTCCCCCACTACTGGAAACATCCTCTCCACATCCACTCTATCTGTGTCCTCTGGACCCAGACTCCCTCACTATAGGAAACATCCTCTCCCCATCCACTCTATCTGTGTCGTCTGGTCCTAGACTCCCCACTCCAGGAAACATCCTCTCCACATCCACTCTATCTGTGGTCCTAGACTCCCCACTTCAGGAAACATCCTCTCCACATCCACTCTATCTGTGTCCTCTGGCCCTAGACTCCCCCACTATAGGAAGCATCCTCTTCAGATCCACTCTATCGGTGTCCTCTGGTCCTAGACTCCCCCACTACAGGATACATCCTCTCCACATCCACTCTATCTGTGTCCTCTGGTACTAGACTCCCCCAGTATAAGAAACATCTTCTCCACATCCACTCTATCTGTGTCCTCTGGTCTTAGGCTCCCCCACTATAGGAAACATCCTCTCCAAATCAACTCTATCTGTGTCCTCTGGTCCAAGACTCCCCGACTAAAGGAAACATCCTCTCCACATCCACTCTATCTGTGTCCCCTGGTCCAAGACTCCCCGACTAAAGGAAACATCCTCTCCACATCCACTCTATCTGTGTCCTCTGGTCCTAGACTCCCCCACTATAGGAAACATCCTCTCCACATCCACTCTATCTGTGTCCTCTGGTCCTAGACTCCCCGACTAAAGGAAACATCCTCTCCACATCCACTCTATCTGTGTCCTCTGGTCCTAGACTCCCCCACTATAGGAAACATCCTCTCCACATCCACTCTATCTGTGTCCTCTGGTCCTAGACTCCCCCACTATAGGAAACATCCTCTCCACATCCACTCTATCTGTGTCCTCTGGTCCGAGACTCTTCGACTAAAGGAAACATCCTCTCCACATCCGCTCTATCTGTGTCCTCTGGTGCTAGACTCCCCCACTATAGGAAACATCCTCTTCACATCCACTCTATCGGTGTCCTCTGGTCCTAGACTCCCCCACTACAGGAAACATCCTCTCCACATCCACTCTATCTGTGTCCTCTGGTACTAGACTCCCCCAGTATAAGAAACATCTTCTCCACATCCACTCTATCTGTGTCCTCTGGTCTTAGTCTCCCCCACTATAGGAAACATCCTCTCCAAATCCACTCTATCTGTGTCCTTTGGTTCTAGACTTGACCACTACAGGAAACATCCTCTTCACATCCACTCTATCTGTGTCCTCTGGTCCTAGCCTCCCCCACTATAGGAAACATCCTCTCCACATCCACTCTATCGGTGTCCTCTGGTCCTAGACTCCCCCACTACAGGAAACATCCTCTCCACATCCACTCTATCTGTGTCCTCTGGTCCTAGCCTCGCCCATTATAGGAAACATCCTCTCACTTCCACGTTATCTGTGTCCTCTGGTCCTGGACTCCCCCACTATAGGAAACATCCTCTCCACATCCGCTCTATCTGTGTCCTCTGGACCCAGACTCCCTCACTATAGGAAACATCCTCTCCCCATCCACTCTATCTGTGTCGTCTGGTCCTAGACTCCCCACTCCAGGAAACATCCTCTCCACATCCACTCTATCTGTGGTCCTAGACTCCCCACTTCAGGAAACATCCTCTCCACATCCACTCTATCTGTGTCCTCTGGCCCTAGACTCCCCCACTATAGGAAGCATCCTCTTCAGATCCACTCTATCGGTGTCCTCTGGTCCTAGACTCCCCCACTACAGGATACATCCTCTCCACATCCACTCTATCTGTGTCCTCTGGTACTAGACTCCCCCAGTATAAGAAACATCTTCTCCACATCCACTCTATCTGTGTCCTCTGGTCTTAGGCTCCCCGACTATAGGAAACATCCTCTCCAAATCAACTCTATCTGTGTCCTCTGGTCCAAGACTCCCCGACTAAAGGAAACATCCTCTCCACATCCACTCTATCTGTGTCCCCTGGTCCAAGACTCCCCGACTAAAGGAAACATCCTCTCCACATCCACTCTATCTGTGTCCTCTGGTCCTAGACTCCCCCACTATAGGAAACATCCTCTCCACATCCACTCTATCTGTGTCCTCTGGTCCTAGACTCCCCGACTAAAGGAAACATCCTCTCCACATCCACTCTATCTGTGTCCTCTGGTCCTAGACTCCCCCACTATAGGAAACATCCTCTCCACATCCACTCTATCTGTGTCCTCTGGTCCTAGACTCCCCCACTATAGGAAACATCCTCTCCACATCCACTCTATCTGTGTCCTCTGGTCCGAGACTCTTCGACTAAAGGAAACATCCTCTCCACATCCGCTCTATCTGTGTCCTCTGGTGCTAGACTCCCCCACTATAGGAAACATCCTCTTCACATCCACTCTATCGGTGTCCTCTGGTCCTAGACTCCCCCACTACAGGAAACATCCTCTCCACATCCACTCTATCTGTGTCCTCTGGTACTAGACTCCCCCAGTATAAGAAACATCTTCTCCACATCCACTCTATCTGTGTCCTCTGGTCTTAGTCTCCCCCACTATAGGAAACATCCTCTCCAAATCCACTCTATCTGTGTCCTTTGGTTCTAGACTTGACCACTACAGGAAACATCCTCTTCACATCCACTCTATCTGTGTCCTCTGGTCCTAGCCTCCCCCACTATAGGAAACATCCTCTCCACATCCACTCTATCGGTGTCCTCTGGTCCTAGACTCCCCCACTACAGGAAACATCCTCTCCACATCCACTCTATCTGTGTCCTCTCGTCCTAGCCTCGCCCATTATAGGAAACATCCTCTCACTTCCACGTTATCTGTGTCCTCTGGTCCTGGACTCCCCCACTATAGGAAACATCCTCTCCACATCCGCTCTATCTGTGTCCTCTGGTCCTAGACTCCCCCACTATAGGAAACATCCTCTCACTTCCACTCTATCTGTGTCCTCTGGTCCTAGACTCGCCCATTATAGGAATCATCCTCTCACTTCCACGTTATCTGTGTCCTCTGGTCCAAGACTCCCCCACTATAGGAAACATCCTCTCCACATCCGCTCTATCTGTGTCCTCTGGTCCGAGACTCCCCACTACAGGAAACATCCTCTCCACATCCACTCTATCTGTGTCCTCTGGCCCTAGATTCCCCAACTATAGGAAACATCCGCTCCACATCCACTCTGTCTGTGTCCTCTGACCCTAGAGTCCCCACTATAGGAAACATCCTCTCCACATCCACTCTATCTGTGTCCTCTGGCCCTAGAGTCCCCACTATAGGAAACATCCTCTCCACTTCCACTCTATCTGTGTCCTCTGGTTCTAGACTCCCCCACTATAGGAAACATCCTCTCCACATCGACTCTATCTGTATCCTTTGGTCCTAGACTTGCCCACCACAGGACACATCCTCTCCTCATCCACTCTATCTGTGTCCTCTGGTCCTAGACTCCCCTACTATAGCAAACATCCTCTCCACATCCACTCTATCTGTGTGCTCTGGTCCTAGACTCCCCCACTACAGGAAACATCCTCTCCACATCCACTCTATCTGTGTCCTCTGGTCCTACACTCCCCCACTACTGGAAACATCCTCTCCACATCCACACTATCTGTGTCCTCTGGACCCAGACTGCCTCACTACAGGAAACATCCTCTCCCCATCCACTCTATCTGTGTCCTCTGGTCCTAGACTCCCCACTCCAGGAAACATCCTCTCCACATCCACTCTATCTGTGGTCCTAGACTCCCCACTTCAGGAAACATCCTCTCCACATCCACTCTATCTGTGTCCTCTGGCCCTAGACTCCCCCACTATAGGAAACATCCTCTCCACTTCCAATCTATCTGTGTCCTCTGGCCCTAGAGTCCCCACTATAGGAAACATCCTCTCCACATCCACTCTATCTGTGTCCTCTGGCCTTAGAGTCCTCACTATAGGAAACATCCTCTCCACTTCCACTCTATCTGTGTCCTCTGGTTCTAGACTCCCCCACTATAGGAAACATCCTCTCCACATCGACTCTATCTGTATCCTTTGGTCCTAGACTTGCCCACCACAGGAAACATCCTCTCCTCATCCACTCTATCTGTGTCCTCTGGTCCTAGACTCCCCACTATAGGAAACATCCTCTCCACATCCACTCTATCTGTGTGCTCTGGTCCTAGACTCCCCCACTACAGTAACATCCTCTCCACATCCACTCTATCTGTGTCCTCTGGTCCTACACTCCCCCACTACTGGAAACATCCTCTCCACATCCACTCTATCTGTGTCCTCTGGACCCAGACTCCCTCACTATAGGAAACATCCTCTCCCCATCCACTCTATCGGTGTCCTCTGGTCCTAGACTCCCCACTCCAGGAAACATCCTCTCCACATCCACTCTATCTGTGGTCCTAGACTCCCCACTTCAGGAAACATCCTCTCCACATCCACTCTATCTGTGTCCTCTGGCCCTAGACTCCCCCACTATAGGAAACATCCTCTCCACATCCACTCTATCTGTGTCCTCTGGCCCTAGAGTCCCCACTATAGGAAACATCCTCTCCACATCCACTCTATCTGTGTCCTCTGGACCCAGACTCCCTCACTATAGGAAACATCCTCTCCCCATCCACTCTATCTGTGTCCTCTGGTCCTAGACTCCCCACTCCAGGAAACATCCTCTCCACATCAACTCTATCTGTGGTCCTAGACTCCCAACTTCAGGAAACATCCTCTCCACATCCACTCTATCTGTGTCCTCTGGCCCTAGACTCCCCCACTATAGGAAACATCCTCTCCACATCCACTCTATCTGTGTCCTCTGGCCCTAGAGTCCCCACTATAGGAAACATCCTCTTCACATCCACTCTATCTGTGGCCTCTGGCCCTAGCGTCCCCACTATAGGAAACATCCTCTCCACTTCCACTCTATCTGTGTCCTCTGGTTCTAGACTCCCCCACTATAGGAAACATCCTCTCCACATCGGCTCTATCTGTATCCTTTGGTCCTAGACTTGCCCACCACAGGAAACATCCTCTCCTCATCCACTCTATCTGTGTCCTCTGGTCCTAGACTCCCCTACTATAGGAAACATCCTCTCCACATCCACTCTATCTGTGTGCTCTGGTCCTAGACTCCCCCACTACAGGAAACATCCTCTCCACATCCACTCTATCTGTGTCCTCTGTTCCTACACTCCCCCACTACTGGAAACATCCTCTCCACATCCACTCTATCTGTGTCCTCTGGACCCAGACTCCCTCACTATAGGAAACATCCTCTCCCCATCCACTCTATCTGTGTCCTCTGGTCCTAGACTCCCCACTCCAGGAAACATCCTCTCCACATCCACTCTATCTGTGGTCCTAGACTCCCCACTTCAGGAAACATCCTCTCCACATCCACTCTATCTGTGTCCTCTGGCCCTAGACACCCCCCACTATAGGAAACATCCTCTCCACATCCACTCTATCTGTGTCCTCTGGTCCGAGACTCTTCGACTATAGGAAACATCCTCTCCACTTCGACTCTATCTGTGTCCTCTGGTTCTAGACTCCCCCACTATAGGAAACATCCTCTCCACATCGACTCTATCTGTATCCTTTGGTCCTAGACTTGCCCACCACAGGAAACATCCTCTCCTCATCCACTCTATCTGTGTCCTCTGGTCCTAGACTCCCCTACTATAGGAAACATCCTCTCCACATCCACTCTATCTGTGTCCTCTGGCCCTAGAGTCCCCACTATAGGAAAGATCCTCTCCACTTCCACTCTATCTGTGTCCTCTGGTTCTAGACTCCCCCACTACTGGAAACATCCTCTCCACATCCACTCTATCTGTGTCCTCTGGACCCAGACTCCCTCACTATAGGAAACATCCTGTCCCCGTCCACTCTATCAGTGTCCTCTGGTCCTAGACTCCCCACTCCAGGAAACAGCCTCTCCACATCCACTCTATCTGTGGTCCTAGACTCCCCACTTCAGGAAACATCCTCTCCACATCCACTCTATCTGTGTCCTCTGGTCCTAGACTCCCCACTACAGGAAATATCCTCTCCACATCCACTCTATCTGTGTCCTCTGGACCGAGACTCCCCCACTGTAGGAAACATCCTCTCCAAATCCACTCTATCTGTGTCCTTTGGTCCTAGACTTGACCACTACAGGAAACATCCTCTTCACATCCACTCTATCCGTGTCCTCTGGTCCTAGACTCCCCCACTATAGGAAACATCCTCTCCACATCCACTCTATCTGTGTCCTCTGGTCCTAGACTCCCCCACTATAGGAAACATCCTCTCACTTCCACGTTATCTGTGTCCTCTGGTCCTAGACTCGCCCATTATAGGAAAAATCCTCTCACTTCCACGTTAGCTGTGTCCTCTGGTCCTAGACTCCCCCACTATAGGAAACATCCTCTCCACATCCACTCTATCTGTGTCCTCTGGCCCTAGTGTCCCCACTATAGGAAACATCCTCTCCACTTCCACTCTATCTGTGTCCTCTGGTTCTAGACTCCCCCACTATAGGAAACATCCTCTCCACATCGACTCTATCTGTATCCTTTGGTCCTAGACTTGCCCACCACAGGAAACATCCTCTCCTCATCCACTCGATCTGTGTCCTCTGGTCCTAGACTCCCCTACTATAGGAAACATCCTCTCCACATCCACTCTATCTGTGTGCTCTGGTCCTAGACTCCCCCACTACAGGAAACATCCTCTCCACATCCACTCTATCTGTGTCCTCTGGTCCTACACTCCCCCACTACTGGAAACATCCTCTCCACTTCCACTCTATCTGTGTCCTCTGGACCCAGACTCCCTCACTATAGGAAACATCCTCTCCCCATTCACTCTATCTGTGTCCTCTGGTCCTAGACTCCCCACTCCAGGAAACATCCTCTCCACATCCACTCTATCTGTGGTCCTAGACTCCCCACTTCAGGAAACATCCTCTCCACATCCACTCTATCTGTGTCCTCTGGTCCTAGACTCCCCTACTATAGGAAACATCCTCTCCACATCCACTCTATCTGTGTGCTCTGGTCCTAGACTCCCCCACTACAGGAAACATCCTCTCCACATCCACTCTATCTGTGTCCTCTGGTCCTACACTCCCCCACTACTGGAAACATCCTCTCCACATCCACTCTATCTGTGTCCTCTGGACCCAGACTCCCTCACTATAGGAAACATCCTCTCCCCATCCACTCTATCGGTGTCCTCTGGTCCTAGACTCCCCACTCCAGGAAACATCCTCTCCACATCCACTCTATCTGTGGTCCTAGACTCCCCACTTCAGGAAACATCCTCTCCACATCCACTCTATCTGTGTCCTCTGGCCCTAGACTCCCCCACTATAGGAAACATCCTCTCCACATCCACTCTATCTGTGTCCTCTGGCCCTAGAGTCCCCACTATAGGAAACATCCTCTCCACATCCACTCTATCTGTGTCCTCTGGACCCAGACTCCCTCACTATAGGAAACATCCTCTCCCCATCCACTCTATCTGTGTCCTCTGGTCCTAGACTCCCCACTCCAGGAAACATCCTCTCCACTTCCACTCTATCTGTGGTCCTAGACTCCCAACTTCAGGAAACATCCTCTCCACATCCACTCTATCTGTGTCCTCTGGCCCTAGACTCCCCCACTATAGGAAACATCCTCTCCACATCCACTCTATCTGTGTCCTCTGGCCCTAGAGTCCCCACTATAGGAAACATCCACTCCACATCCACTCTATCTGTGTCCTCTGGCCCTATCATCCCCACTATAGGAAACATCCTCTCCACTTCCACTCTATCTGTGTCCTCTGGTTCTAGACTCTCCCACTATAGGAAACATCCTCTCCACATCGACTCTATCTGTATCCTTTGGTCCTAGACTTGCCCACCACAGGAAACATCCTCTCCTCATCCACTCTATCTGTGTCCTCTGGTCCTAGACTCCCCTACTATAGGAAACATCCTCTCCACATCCACTCTATCTGTGTGCTCTGGTCCTAGACTCCCCCACTACAGGAAACATCCTCTCCACATCCACTCTATCTGTGTCCTCTGGTCCTACACTCCCCCACTACTGGAAACATCCTCTCCACATCCACTCTATCTGTGGTCCTAGACTCCCCACTTCAGGAAACATCCTCTCCACATCCACTCTATCTGTGTCCTCTGGCCCTAGATACCCCCACTATAGGAAACATCCTCTCCACATCCACTCTATCTGTGTCCTCTGGCCCTAGAGTCCCCACTATAGGAAACATCCTCTCCACATCCACTCTATCTCTGTCCTCTGGCCCTAGAGTCCCCACTATAGGAAACATCCTCTCCACTTCCACTCTATCTGTGTCCTCTGGTTCTAGACTCCCCCACTACTGGAAACATCCTCTCCACATCCACTCTATCTGTGTCCTCTGGACCCAGACTCCCTGACTATAGGAAACATCCTCTCCCCGTCGACTCTATCTGTGTCCTCTGGTCCTAGACTCCCCACTCCAGGAAACATCCTCTCCACATCCACTCTATCTGTGGTCCTAGACTCCCCACTTCAGGAAACATCCTCTCCACATCCACTCTATCTGTGTCCTCTGGTCCTAGACTCCCCACTACAGGAAATATCCTCTCCACATCCACTCTATCTGTGTCCTCTGGACCCAGACTCCCCCACTGTAGGAAACATCCTCTCCAAATTCACTCTATCTGTGTCCTTTGGTCCTAGACTTTACCACTACAGGAAACATCCTCTTCACATCCACTCTATCGGTGTCCTCTGGTCCTAGACTCCCCCACTATAGGAAACATCCTCTCCACATCCACTCTATCTGTGTCCTCTGGTCCTAGACTCCCCCACTACAGGAAACATCCTCTCCACATCCACTCTATCTGTGTCCTCTGGTACTAGACTCCCCCAGTATAAGAAACATCTTCTCCACATCCACTCTAACTGTGTCCTCTGGTCTTAGGCTCCCCCACTATAGGAAACATCCTCTCCAAATCCACTCTATCTGTGTCCTTTGGTTCTAGACTTGACCACTACAGGAAACATCCTCTCCCCATCCACTCTATCTGTGTCCTCTGGTCCTAGACTCCCCACTCCAGGAAACATCCGCTCCACATCCACTCTATCTGTGTCCTCTGGTCCAAGACTCCCCACTCCAGGAAACATCCTCTCCACATCCACTCTATCTGTGTCCTCTGGTCCTAGACTCGCCCATTATAGGAAACATCCTCTCACTTCCACGTTATCTGTGTCCTCTGGTCCTAGACTCGCCCATTATAGGAAAAATCCTCTCACTTCCACGTTAGCTGTGTCCTCTGGTCCTAGACTCCCCCACTATAGGAAACATCCTCTCCACATCCGCTCTATCTGTGGTCCTAGACTCCCCACTTCAGGAAACATCCTCTCCACATCCACTATATCTGTGTCCTCTGGCCCTAGACTCCCCCACTATAGGAAACATCCTCTCCACATCCACTCTATCTGTGTCCTCTGGCCCTAGAGTCCCCACTATAGGAAACATCCTCTCCACATCCACTCTATCTGTGTCCTCTGGCCCTAGAGTCCCCACTATAGGAAACATCCTCTCCACTTCGACTCTATCTGTGTCCTCTGGTTCTAGACTCCCCCACTATAGGAAACATCCTCTCCACATCGACTCTATCTGTATCCTTTGGTCCTAGACTTGCCCACCACAGGAAACATCCTCTCCTCATCCACTCTATCTGTGTCCTCTGGTCCTAGACTCCCCTACTATAGGAAACATCCTCTCCACATCCACTCTATCTGTGTGCTCTGGTCCTAGACTCCCCCACTACAGGAAACATCCTCTCCACATCCACTCTATCTGTGTCCTCTGGTCCTACACTCCCCCACTACTGGAAACATCCTCTCCACTTCCACTCTATCTGTGTCCTCTGGACCCAGACTCCCTCACTATAGGAAACATCCTCTCCCCATCCACTCTATCTGTGTCCTCTGGTCCTAGACTCCCCACTCCAGGAAACATCCTCTCCACATCCACTCTATCTGTGGTCCTAGACTCCCCACTTCAGGAAACATCCTCTCCACATCCACTCTATCTGTGTCCTCTGGTCCTAGACTCCCCACTACAGGAAATATCCTCTCCACATCCACTCTATCTGTGTCCTCTGGACCCAGACTCCCCCACTATAGGAAACATCCTCTCCAAATCCACTCTATCTGTGTCCTTTGGTCCTAGACTTGACCACTACAGGAAACATCCTCTTCACATCCACTCTATCGGTGTCCTCTGGTCCTAGACTCCCCCACTATAGGAAACATCCTCTCCACATCGACTCTATCTGTATCCTTTGGTCCTAGACTTGCCCACCACAGGAAACATCCTCTCCTCATCCACTCGATCTGTGTCCTCTGGTCCTAGACTCCCCTACTATAGGAAACATCCTCTCCACATCCACTCTATCTGTGTGCTCTGGTCCTAGACTCCCCCACTACAGGAAACATCCTCTCCACATCCACTCTATCTGTGTCCTCTGGTCCTACACTCCCCCACTACTGGAAACATCCTCTCCACTTCCACTCTATCTGTGTCCTCTGGACCCGGACTCCCTCACTATAGGAAACATCCTCTCCCCATTCACTCTATCTGTGTCCTCTGGTCCTAGACTCCCCACTCCAGGAAACATCCTCTCCACATCCACTCTATCTGTGGTCCTAGACTCCCCACTTCAGGAAACATCCTCTCCACATCCACTCTATCTGTGTCCACTGGTCCTAGACTCCCCTACTATAGGAAACATCCTCTCCACATCCACTCTATCTGTGTGCTCTGGTCCTAGACTCCCCCACTACAGGAAACATCCTCTCCACATCCACTCTATCTGTGTCCTCTGGTCCTACACTCCCCCACTACTGGAAACATCCTCTCCACATCCACTCTATCTGTGTCCTCTGGACCCAGACTCCCTCACTATAGGAAACATCCTCTCCCCATCCACTCTATCGGTGTCCTCTGGTCCTAGACTCCCCACTCCAGGAAACATCCTCTCCACATCCACTCTATCTGTGGTCCTAGACTCCCCACTTCAGGAAACATCCTCTCCACATCCACTCTATCTGTGTCCTCTGGCCCTAGACTCCCCCACTATAGGAAACATCCTCTCCACATCCACTCTATCTGTGTCCTCTGGCCCTAGAGTCCCCACTATAGGAAACATCCTCTCCACATCCGCTCTATCTGTGTCCTCTGGACCCAGACTCCCTCACTATAGGAAACATCCTCTCCCCATCCACTCTATCTGTGTCCTCTGGTCCTAGACTCCCCACTCCAGGAAACATCCTCTCCACATCCACTCTATCTGTGGTCCTAGACTCCCAACTTCAGGAAACATCCTCTCCACATCCACTCTATCTGTGTCCTCTGGCCCTAGACTCCCCCACTATAGGAAACATCCTCTCCACATCCACTCTATCTGTGTCCTCTGGCCCTAGAGTCCCCACTATAGGAAACATCCACTCCACATCCACTCTATCTGTGTCCTCTGGCCCTATCATCCCCACTATAGGAAACATCCTCTCCACTTCCACTCTATCTGTGTCCTCTGTTTCTAGACTCTCCCACTATAGGAAACATCCTCTCCACATCGACTCTATCTGTATCCTTTGGTCCTAGACTTGCCCACCACAGGAAACATCCTCTCCTCATCCACTCTATCTGTGTCCTCTGGTCCTAGACTCCCCTACTATAGGAAACATCCTCTCCACATCCACTCTATCTGTGTGCTCTGGTCCTAGACTCCCCCACTACAGGAAACATCCTCTCCACATCCACTCTATCTGTGTCCTCTGGTCCTACACTCCCCCACTACTGGAAACATCCTCTCCACATCCACTCTATCTGTGGTCCTAGACTCCCCACTTCAGGAAACATCCTCTCCACATCCACTCTATCTGTGTCCTCTGGCCCTAGATACCCCCACTATAGGAAACATCCTCTCCACATCCACTCTATCTGTGTCCTCTGGCCCTAGAGTCCCCACTATAGGAAACATCCTCTCCACATCCACTCTATCTGTGTCCTCTGGCCCTAGAGTCCCCACTATAGGAAACATCCTCTCCACTTCCACTCTATCTGTGTCCTCTGGTTCTAGACTCCCCCACTACTGGAAACATCCTCTCCACATCCACTCTATCTGTGTCCTCTGGACCCAGACTCCCTGACTATAGGAAACATCCTCTCCCCGTCGACTCTATCTGTGTCCTCTGGTCCTAGACTCCCCACTCCAGGAAACATCCTCTCCACATCCACTCTATCTGTGGTCCTAGACTCCCCACTTCAGGAAACATCCTCTCCACATCCACTCTATCTGTGTCCTCTGGTCCTAGACTCCCCACTACAGGAAATATCCTCTCCACATCCACTCTATCTGTGTCCTCTGGACCCAGACTCCCCCACTGTAGGAAACATCCTCTCCAAATTCACTCTATCTGTGTCCTTTGGTCCTAGACTTTACCACTACAGGAAACATCCTCTTCACATCCACTCTATCGGTGTCCTCTGGTCCTAGACTCCCCCACTATAGGAAACATCCTCTCCACATCCACTCTATCTGTGTCCTCTGGTCCTAGACTCCCCCACTACAGGAAACATCCTCTCCACATCCACTCTATCTGTGTCCTCTGGTACTAGACTCCCCCAGTATAAGAAACATCTTCTCCACATCCACTCTAACTGTGTCCTCTGGTCTTAGGCTCCCCCACTATAGGAAACATCCTCTCCAAATCCACTCTATCTGTGTCCTTTGGTTCTAGACTTGACCACTACAGGAAACATCCTCTCCCCATCCACTCTATCTGTGTCCTCTGGTCCTAGACTCCCCACTCCAGGAAACATCCGCTCCACATCCACTCTATCTGTGTCCTCTGGTCCAAGACTCCCCACTCCAGGAAACATCCTCTCCACATCCACTCTATCTGTGTCCTCTGGTCCTAGACTCGCCCATTATAGGAAACATCCTCTCACTTCCACGTTATCTGTGTCCTCTGGTCCTAGACTCGCCCATTATAGGAAAAATCCTCTCACTTCCACGTTAGCTGTGTCCTCTGGTCCTAGACTCCCCCACTATAGGAAACATCCTCTCCACATCCGCTCTATCTGTGGTCCTAGACTCCCCACTTCAGGAAACATCCTCTCCACATCCACTCTATCTGTGTCCTCTGGCCCTAGAGTCCCCCACTATAGGAAACATCCTCTCCACATCCACTCTATCTGTGTCCTCTGGCCCTAGAGTCCCCACTATAGGAAACATCCTCTCCACATCCACTCTATCTGTGTCCTCTGGCCCTAGAGTCCCCACTATAGGAAACATCCTCTCCACTTCGACTCTATCTGTGTCCTCTGGTTCTAGACTCCCCCACTATAGGAAACATCCTCTCCACATCGACTCTATCTGTATCCTTTGGTCCTAGACTTGCCCACCACAGGAAACATCCTCTCCTCATCCACTCTATCTGTGTCCTCTGGTCCTAGACTCCCCTACTATAGGAAACATCCTCTCCACATCCACTCTATCTGTGTGCTCTGGTCCTAGACTCCCCCACTACAGGAAACATCCTCTCCACATCCACTCTATCTGTGTCCTCTGGTCCTACACTCCCCCACTACTGGAAACATCCTCTCCACTTCCACTCTATCTGTGTCCTCTGGACCCAGACTCCCTCACTATAGGAAACATCCTCTCCCCATCCACTCTATCTGTGTCCTCTGGTCCTAGACTCCCCACTCCAGGAAACATCCTCTCCACATCCACTCTATCTGTGGTCCTAGACTCCCCACTTCAGGAAACATCCTCTCCACATCCACTCTATCTGTGTCCTCTGGTCCTAGACTCCCCACTACAGGAAATATCCTCTCCACATCCACTCTATCTGGGTCCTCTGGACCCAGACTCCCCCACTATAGGAAACATCCTCTCCAAATCCACTCTATCTGTGTCCTTTGGTCCTAGACTTGACCACTACAGGAAACATCCTCTTCACATCCACTGTATCGGTGTCCTCTGGTCCTAGACTCCCCCACTATAGAAACATCCTCTCCACATCCACTCTATCTGTGTCCTCTGGTCCTAGACTCCCCCACTACAGGGAACATCCTCTCCACATCCACTCTATCTGTGTCCTCTGGTACTAGACTCCCCCTGTATAAGAAACATCTTCTCCACATCCACTCTATCTGTGTCCTCTGGTCTTAGGCTCCCCCACTATAGGAAACATCCTATCCAAATCCACTCTATCTGTGTCCTTTGGTTCTAGACTTGACCACAACAGGAAACATCCTCTTCACATCCACTCTATCTGTGTCCTCTGGTCCTAGACTCCCCCACTATAGGAAACATCCTCTCCACATCCACTCTTTCTGTGTCCTCTGGTCCTAGACTCCCCCACTATAGGAAACATCCTCTTCACATCCGCTCTATCTGTGTCCTCTGGTCCTAGACTCCCCCACTATAGGAAACATCATCTCACTTCCACTCTATCTGTGTCCTCTGGTCCTAGACTCGCCCATTATAGGAAACATCCTCTCACTTCCACGTTATCTGTGTCCTCTGGACCTAGACTCCCCCACTATAGGATACATCCTCTCCACATCAGCTCTATCTGTGTCCTCTGGTCCTACACTCCCCCACTACTGGAAACATCCTCTCCACATCCACTCTATCTGTGGTCCTAGACTCCCCACTTCAGGAAACATCCTCTCCACATCGACTCTATCTGTATCCTTTGGTCCTAGACTTGCCCACCACAGGAAACATCCTCTCCTCATCCACTCTATCTGTGTCCTCTGGTCCTAGACTCCCCTACTATAGGAAACATCCTCTCCACATCCACTCTATCTGTGTGCTCTGGTCCTAGACTCCCCCACTACAGGAAACATCCTCTCCACATCCACTCTATCTGTGTCCTCTGGTCCTACACTCCCCCAGTACTGGAAACATCCTGTCCACATCCACTCTATCTGTGGTCCTAGACTCCCCACTTCAGGAAACATCCTCTCCACATCCACTCTATCTGTTTCCTCTGGCCCTAGACACCCCCACTATAGGAAACATCCTCTCCACATCCACTCTATCTGTGTCCTCTGGCCCTAGAGTCCCCTCTATAGGAAACATCCTCTCCACATCCACTCTATCTGTGTCCTCTGGCCCTAGAGTCCCCACTATAGGAAACATCCTCTCCACTTCCACTCTATCTGTGTCCTCTGGTTCTAGACTCCCCCACTACTGGAAACATCCTCTCCACATCCACTCTATCTGTGTCCTCTGGACCCAGACTCCCTGACTATAGGAAACATCCTCTCCCCGTCGACTCTATCTGTGTCCTCTGGTCCTAGACTCCCCACTCCAGGAAACATCCTCTCCACATCCACTCTATCTGTGGTCCTAGACTCCCCACTTCAGGAAACATCCTCTCCACATCCACTCTATCTGTGTCCTCTGGTCCTAGACTCCCCACTACAGGAAATATCCTCTCCACATCCACTCTATCTGTGTCCTCTGGACCCAGACTCCCCCACTGTAGGAAACATCCTCTCCAAATCCACTCTGTCTGTGTCCTTTGGTCCTAGACTTTACCACTACAGGAAACATCCTCTTCACATCCACTCTATCGGTGTCCTCTGGTCCTAGACTCCCCCACTATAGGAAACATCCTCTCCACATCCACTCTATCTGTGTCCTCTGGTCCTAGACTCCCCCACTACAGGAAACATCCTCTCCACATCCACTCTATCTGTGTCCTCTGGTACTAGACTCCCCCAGTATAAGAAACATCTTCTCCACATCCACTCTAACTGTGTCCTCTGGTCTTAGGCTCCCCCACTATAGGAAACATCCTCTCCAAATCCACTCTATCTGTGTCCTTTGGTTCTAGACTTGACCACTACAGGAAACATCCTCTCCCCATCCACTCTATCTGTGTCCTCTGGTCCTAGACTCCCCACTCCAGGAAACATCCGCTCCACATCCACTCTATCTGTGTCCTCTGGTCCAAGACTCCCCACTCCAGGAAACATCCTCTCCACATCCACTCTATCTGTGTCCTCTGGCCCTGGAGTCCCCACTATAGGAAACATCCTCTCCACTTCCACTCTATCTGTGTCCTCTGGTTCTAGACTCCCCCACTATAGGAAACATCCTCTCCACATCGACTCTATCTGTATCCTTTGGTCCTAGACTTGACCACTACAGGAAACATCCTATCACTTCCACTCTATCTGTGTCCTCTGGTCCTAGACTCGCCCATTATAGGAAACATCCTCTCACTTCCACGTTATCTGTGTCCTCTGGTCCTAGACTCGCCCATTATAGGAAAAATCCACTCACTTCCACGTTAGCTGTGTCCTCTGGTCCTAGACTCCCCCACTATAGGAAACATCCTCTCCACATCCGCTCTATCTGTGGTCCTAGACTCCCCACTTCAGGAAACATCCTCTCCACATCCACTCTATCTGTGTCCTCTGGCCCTAGACTCCCCCACTATAGGAAACATCCTCTCCACATCCACTCTATCTGTGTCCTCTGGCCCTAGAGTCCCCACTATAGGAAACATCCTCTCCACATCCACTCTATCTGTGTCCTCTGGCCCTAGAGTCCCCACTATAGGAAACATCCTCTCCACTTCGACTCTATCTGTGTCCTCTGGTTCTAGACTCCCCCACTATAGGAATCATCCTCTCCACATCGACTCTATCTGTATCCTTTGGTCCTAGACTTGCCCACTACAGGAAACATCCTCTCCACATCCACTCTATCTGTGTCCTCTGGTCCTAGACTCCCCCACTACAGGAAACATCCTCTCCACATCCACTCTATCTGTGTCCTCTGGTACTAGACTCCCCCAGTATAAGAAACATCTTCTCCACATCCACTCTAACTGTGTCCTCTGGTCTTAGGCTCCCCCACTATAGGAAACATCCTCTCCAAATCCACTCTATCTGTGTCCTTTGGTTCTAGACTTGACCACTACAGGAAACATCCTCTCCCCATCCACTCTATCTGTGTCCTCTGGTCCTAGACTCCCCACTCCAGGAAACATCCACTCCACATCCACTCTATCTGTGTCCTCTGGTCCAAGACTCCCCACTCCAGGAAACATCCTCTCCACATCCACTCTATCTGTGTCCTCTGGCCCTGGAGTCCCCACTATAGGAAACATCCTCTCCACTTCCACTCTATCTGTGTCCTCTGGTTCTAGACTCCCCCACTATAGGAAACATCCTCTCCACATCGACTCTATCTGTATCCTTTGGTCCTAGACTTGACCACTACAGGAAACATCCTATCACTTCCACTCTATCTGTGTCCTCTGGTCTTAGACTCGCCCATTATAGGAAACATCCTCTCACTTCCACGTTATCTGTGTCCTCTGGTCCTAGACTCGCCCATTATAGGAAAAATCCACTCACTTCCACGTTAGCTGTGTCCTCTGGTCCTAGACTCCCCCACTATAGGAAACATCCTCTCCACATCCGCTCTATCTGTGGTCCTAGACTCCCCACTTCAGGAAACATCCTCTCCACATCCACTCTATCTGTGTCCTCTGGCCCTAGACTCCCCCACTATAGGAAACATCCTCTCCACATCCACTCTATCTGTGTCCTCTGGCCCTAGAGTCCCCACTATAGGAAACATCCTCTCCACATCCACTCTATCTGTGTCCTCTGGCCCTAGAGTCCCCACTATAGGAAACATCCTCTCCACTTCGACTCTATCTGTGTCCTCTGGTTCTAGACTCCCCCACTATAGGAAACATCCTCTCCACATCGACTCTATCTGTATCCTTTGGTCCTAGACTTGCCCACCACAGGAAACATCCTCTCCTCATCCACTCTATCTGTGTCCTCTGGTCCTACACTCCCCCACTACTGGAAACATCCTCTCCACTTCCACTCTATCTGTGTCCTCTGGACCCAGACTCCCTCACTATAGGAAACATCCTCTCCCCATCCACTCTATCTGTGTCCTCTGGTCCTAGACTCCCCACTCCAGGAAACATCCTCTCCACATCCACTCTATCTGTGGTCCTAGACTCCCCACTTCAGGAAACATCCTCTCCACATCCACTCTATCTGTGTCCTCTGGTCCTAGACTCCCCACTACAGGAAATATCCTCTCCACATCCACTCTATCTGTGTCCTCTGGACCCAGACTCCCCCACTATAGGAAACATCCTCTCCAAATCCACTCTATCTGTGTCCTTTGGTCCTAGACTTGACCACTACAGGAAACATCCTCTTCACATCCACTCTATCGGTGTCCTCTGGTCCTAGACTCCCCCACTATAGAAACATCCTCTCCACATCCACTCTATCTGTGTCCTCTGGTCCTAGACTCCCCCACTACAGGGAACATCCTCTCCACATCCACTCTATCTGTGTCCTCTGGTACTAGACTCCCCCTGTATAAGAAACATCTTCTCCACATCCACTCTATCTGTGTCCTCTGGTCTTAGGCTCCCCCACTATAGGAAACATCCTATCCAAATCCACTCTATCTGTGTCCTTTGGTTCTAGACTTGACCACAACAGGAAACATCCTCTTCACATCCACTCTATCTGTGTCCTCTGGTCCTAGACTCCCCCACTATAGAAAACATCCTCTCCACATCCACTCTTTCTGTGTCCTCTGGTCCTAGACTCCCCCACTATAGGAAACATCCTCTTCACATCCGCTCTATCTGTGTCCTCTGGTCCTAGACTCCCCCACTATAGGAAACATCATCTCACTTCCACTCTATCTGTGTCCTCTGGTCCTAGACTCGCCCATTATAGGAAACATCCTCTCACTTCCACGTTATCTGTGTCCTCTGGTCCTAGACTCCCCCACTATAGGATACATCCTCTCCACATCAGCTCTATCTGTGTCCTCTGGTCCGAGACTCCCCACTACAGGAAACATCCTCTCCACATCCACTCTATCTGTGTCCTCTGGCCCTAGAGTCCCCACTATAGGAAACATCCTCTCCACATCCACTCTATCTGTGTCCTCTGGCCCTAGAGTCCCCACTATAGGAAACATCCTCTCCACTTCCACTCTATCTGTGTCCTCTGGTTCTAGACTCCCCCACTATAGGAAACATCCTCACCACATCGACTCTATCTGTATCCTTTGGTCCTAGACTTGCCCACCACAGGAAACTTCCTCTCCTCATCCACTCTATCTGTGTTCTCTGGTCCTAGACTCCCCTACTATAGGAAACATCCTCTCCACATCCACTCTATCTGTGTGCTCTGGTCCTAGACTCCCCCACTACAGGAAACATCCTCTCCACATCCACTCTATCTGTGTCCTCTGGTCCTACACTCCCCCACTACTGGAAACATCCTCTCCACATCCACTCTATCTGTGTCCTCTGGACCCAGACTCCCTCACTGTAGGAAACATCCTCTCCCCATCCACTCTATCTGTGTCCTCTGGTCCTAGACTCCCCACTCCAGCAAACATCCTCTCCACATCCACTCTATCTGTGGTCCTAGACTCCCCACTTCAGGAAACATCCTCTCCACATCCACTCTATCTGTGTCCACTGGCCCTAGACTCCCCCACTATAGGAAACATCCTCTCCACATCCACTCTATCTGTGTCCTCTGGCCCTAGAGTCCCCACTATAGGAAACATCCTCTCCACATCCACTCTATCTGTGTCCTCTGGCCCTAGAGTCCCCACTATAGGAAACATCCTCTCCACTTCCACTCTATCTGTGTCCTCTGGTCCTAGACTCCCCCACTATAGGAAACATCCTCTCCACATCGACTCTATCTGTATCCTTTGGTCCTAGACTTGCCCACCACAGGAAACATCCTCTCCTCATCCACTCTATCTGTGTCCTCTGGTCCTAGACTCCCCTACTATAGGAAACATCCTCTCCACATCCACTCTATCTGTGTGCTCTGGTCCTACACTCCCCCACTATAGGAAACATCCTCTCCAAATCCACTCTATCTGTGTCCTTTGGTCCTAGACTTGACCACTACAGGAAACATCCTCTTCACATCCACTCTATCGGTGTCCTCTGGTCCTAGACTCACCCACTATAGGAAACATCCTCTCCACATCCACTCTATGTGTGTCCTCTGGTCCTAGACTCCCCCACTACAGGAAACATCCTCTCCACATCCTCTCTATCTGTGTCCTCTGGTACTAGGCTCCCCCAGTATAAGAAACATGTTCTCCACATCCACTCTATCTGTGTCCTCTGGTCTTAGTCTCCCCCTCTATAGGAAACATCCTCTCCAAATCCACTCTATATGTGTCCTTTGGTTCTAGACTTGACCACTACAGGAAACATCCTCTTCACATCCACTCTATCTGTGTCCTCTGGTCCAAGACTCCCCCACTATAGGAAACATCCTCTCCACATCCACTCTATCTGTGTCCTCTGGTCCTAGACTCCCCCACTATAGGAAACATCCTCTCCACATCCACTCTATCTGTGTCCTCTGGTCCGAGACTTTTCGACTAAAGGAAACATCCTCTCCACATCCACTCAATCTGTGTCCTCTGGTCCAAGACTCCCCCACTATAGGAAACATCCTCTTCACATCCACACTATCGGTGTCCTCTGGTCCTAGACTCCCCCACTATAGGAAACATCCTCTCCACATCCACTCTATCTGTGTCCTCTGGTCCTAGACTCCCCCACTACAGGAAACATCCTCTCCACATCCACACTATCTGAGTCCTCTGGTACTAGACTCCCCCAGTATAAGAAACATCTTCTCCACATCCACTCTATCTGTGTCCTCTGGTCTTAGGCTCCCCCACTTTAGGAAACATCCTCCCCAAATCCACTCTATCTGTGTCCTCTGGTCCTAGACTCCCCACTCCAGGAAACATCCTCTCCACATCCACTCTATCTGTGGTCCTAGACTCCCCACTTCAGGAAACATCCTCTCCACATCCACTCTATCTGTGGTCCTAGACTCCCCACTTCAGGAAACATCCTCTCCACATCCACTCTATCTGTGTCCTCTGGCCCTTGACACCCCCACTATAGGAAACATCCTCTCCACATCCACTCTATCTGTGTCCTCTGGCCCTAGACACCCCCACTATAGGAAACATCCTCTCCACATCCACTCTATCTGTGTCCTCTGGTCCTAGACTCCCCACTCCAGGAAACATCCTCTCCACATCCACTCTATCTGTGGTCCTAGACTCCCCACTTCAGGAAACATCCTCTCCACATCCACTCTATCTGTGTCCTCTGGCCCTAGACACCCCCACTATAGGATACATCCTCTCCACATCAGCTCTATCTGTGTCCTCTGGTCCGAGACTCCCCACTACAGGAAACATCCTCTCCACATCCACTCTATCTGTGTCCTCTGGCCCTAGACTCTCCCATTATAGGAAACATCATCTCACTTCCACTCTATCTGTGTCCTCTGGTCCTAGACTCGCCCATTATAGGAAACATCCTCTCACTTCCACGTTATCTGTGTCCTCTGGTCCTAGACTCCCCCACTATAGGATACATCCTCTCCACATCAGCTCTATCTGTGTCTTCTGGTCCGAGACTCCCCACTACAGGAAACATCCTGTCCACATCCACTCTATCTGTGTCCTCTGGCCCTAGAGTCCCCACTATAGGAAACATCCTCTCCACATCCACTCTATCTGTGTCCTCTGGCCCTAGAGTCCCCACTATAGGAAACATCCTCTCCACTTCCACTCTATCTGTGTCCTCTGGTTCTAGACTCCCCCACTATAGGAAACATCCTCACCACATCGACTCTATCTGTATCGTTTGGTCCTAGACTTGCCCACCACAGGAAACTTCCTCTCCTCATCCACTCTATCTGTGTTCTCTGGTCCTAGACTCCCCTACTATAGGAAACATCCTCTCCACATCCACTCTATCTGTGTGCTCTGGTCCTAGACTCCCCCACTACAGGAAACATCCTCTCCACATCCACTCTATCTGTGTCCTCTGGTCCTACACTCCCCCACTACTGGAAACATCCTCTCCACATCCACTCTATCTGTGTCCTCTGGACCCAGACTCCCTCACTGTAGGAAACATCCTCTCCCCATCCACTCTATCTGTGTCCTCTGGTCCTAGACTCCCCACTCCAGCAAACATCCTCTCCACATCCACTCTATCTGTGGTCCTAGACTCCCCACTTCAGGAAACATCCTCTCCACATCCACTCTATCTGTGTCCTCTGGCCCTAGACTCCCCCACTATAGGAAACATCCTCTCCACATCCACTCTATCTGTGTCCTCTGGCCCTAGAGTCCCCACTATAGGAAACATCCTCTCCACATCCACTCTATCTGTGTCCTCTGGCCCTAGAGTCCCCACTATAGGAAACATCCTCTCCACTTCCACTCTATCTGTGTCCTCTGGTCCTAGACTCCCCCACTATAGGAAACATCCTCTCCACATCGACTCTATCTGTATCCTTTGGTCCTAGACTTGCCCACCACAGGAAACATCCTCTCCTCATCCACTCTATCTGTGTCCTCTGGTCCTAGACTCCCCTACTATAGGAAACATCCTCTCCACATCCACTCTATCTGTGTGCTCTGGTCCTACACTCCCCCACTATAGGAAACATCCTCTCCAAATCCACTCTATCTGTGTCCTTTGGTCCTAGACTTGACCACTACAGGAAACATCCTCTTCACATCCACTCTATCGGTGTCCTCTGGTCCTAGACTCACCCACTATAGGAAACATCCTCTCCACATCCACTCTATGTGTGTCCTCTGGTCCTAGACTCCCCCACTACAGGAAACATCCTCTCCACATCCACTCTATCTGTGTCCTCTGGTACTAGGCTCCCCCAGTATAAGAAACATCTTCTCCACATCCACTCTATCTGTGTCCTCTGGTCTTAGTCTCCCCCTCTATAGGAAACATCCTCTCCAAATCCACTCTATATGTGTCCTTTGGTTCTAGACTTGACCACTACAGGAAACATCCTCTTCACATCCACTCTATCTGTGTCCTCTGGTCCTAGACTCCCCCACTATAGGAAACATCCTCTCCACATCCACTCTATCTGTGTCCTCTGGTCCGAGACTTTTCGACTAAAGGAAACATCCTCTCCACATCCACTCAATCTGTGTCCTCCGGTCCAAGACTCCCCCACTATAGGAAACATCCTCTTCACATCCACACTATCGGTGTCCTCTGGTCCTAGACTCCCCCACTATAGGAAACATCCTCTCCACATCCACTCTATCTGTGTCCTCTGGTCCTAGACTCCCCCACTACAGGAAACATCCTCTCCACATCCACACTATCTGAGTCCTCTGGTACTAGACTCCCCCAGTATAAGAAACATCTTCTCCACATCCACTCTATCTGTGTCCTCTGGTCTTAGGCTCCCCCACTTTAGGAAACATCCTCCCCAAATCCACTCTATCTGTGTCCTCTGGTCCTAGACTCCCCACTCCAGGAAACATCCTCTCCACATCCACTCTATCTGTGGTCCTAGACTCCCCACTTCAGGAAACATCCTCTCCACATCCACTCTATCTGTGGTCCTAGACTCCCCACTTCAGGAAACATCCTCTCCACATCCACTCTATCTGTGTCCTCTGGCCCTTGACACCCCCACTATAGGAAACATCCTCTCCACATCCACTCTATCTGTGTCCTCTGTCCCTAGACACCCCCACTATAGGAAACATCCTCTCCACATCCACTCTATCTGTGTCCTCTGGTCCTAGACTCCCCACTCCAGGAAACATCCTCTCCACATCCACTCTATCTGTGGTCCTAGACTCCCCACTTCAGGAAACATCCTCTCCACATCCACTCTATCTGTGTCCTCTGGCCCTAGACACCCCCACTATAGGAAACATCCTCTCCACATCCACTCTATCTGTGTCCTCTGGCCCTAGACACCCCCACTATAGGAAACATCCTCTCCACATCCACTCTATCTGTGTCCTCTGGCCCTAGAGTCCCCACTATAGGACACATCCTCTCCACATCCACTCAATCTGTGTCCTCTGGCCCTAGAGTCCCCACTATAGGAAACATCCTCTCCACTTCCACTCTATCTGTGTCCTCTGGTTCTAGACTCCCCCACTATAGGAAACATCCTCTCCACATCGACTCTATCTGTATCCTTTGGTCCTAGACTTGCCCACCACAGGAAACATCCTCTCCTCATCCACTCTATCTGTGTCCTCTGGTCCTAGACTCCCCTACTATAGGAAACATCCTCTCCACATCCACTCTATCTGTGTGCTCTGGTCCTAGACTCCCCCACTATAGGAAACATCCTCTCCAAATCCACTCTATCTGTGTCCTTTGGTCCTAGACTTGACCACTACAGGAAACATCCTCTTCACATCCACTCTAACGGTGTCCTCTGGTCCTAGACTCCCCCACTATAGGAAACATCCTCTCCACATCCACTCTATCTGTGTCCTCTGGTCGTAGACTCCCCAACTACAGGAAACATCCTCTCCACATCCACTCTATCTGTGTCCTCTGGTACTAGACTCCCCCAGTATAAGAAACATCTTCTCCACATCCACTCTATCTGTGTCCTCTGGTCTTAGTCTCCCCCTCTATAGGAAACATCCTCTCCAAATCCACTCTATATGTGTCCTTTGGTTCTAGACTTGACCACTACAGGAAACATCCTCTTCACATCCACTCTATCTGTGTCCTCTGGTCCTAGACTCCCCCACTATAGGAAACATCCTCTCCACATCCACTCTATCTGTGTCCTCTGGTCCGAGACTTTTCGACTAAAGGAAACATCCTCTCCACATCCACTCTATCTGTGTCCTCTGGTCCGAGACTCTTCGACTAAAGGAAACATCCTCTCCACATCCACTCTATCTATGTCCTCTGGTCCTAGAATCCCCCAGTATAGTAAACATCCTCTCCACATCCGCTCTATCTGTGTCCTCTGGTCCTAGACTCCCCCACTATAGGAAACATCCTCTTCACATCCACTATATCGGTGTCCTCTGGTCCTAGACTCCCCCACAATAGGAAACATCCTCTTCACATCCACGCTATCGGTGTCCTCGGGTCCTAGACTCCCCCACTATAGGAAACATCCTCTCCACATCCACTCTATCTGTGTCCTCTGGTCCTAGACTCCCCCACTACAGGAAACATCCTCTCCACATCCACTCTATCTGTGTCCTCTGGTCCAATACTCCCCGAGTAAAGGAAACATCCTCTCCACATCCACTCTATCTATGTCCTCTGGTCCTAGAATCCCCCAGTATAGGAAACATCCTCTGCACATCCGCTCTATCTGTGTCCTCTGGTCCTAGACTCCCCCACTATAGGAAACATCCTCTTCACATCCAGTATATCGGTGTCCTCTGGTCCTAGACTCCCCCACTATACGAAACATCCTCTCCACATCCACTCTATCTGTGTCCTCTGGTCCTAGACTCCCCCACTACAGGAAGCATCCTCTCCACATCCACTCTATCTGTGTCCTCTGGTACTAGACTCCCCCAGTATAAGAAACATCTTCTCCACATCCACTCTATCTGTGTCCTCTGGTCTTAGTCTCCCCCACTATAGGAAACATCCTCTCCAAATCCACTCTATCTGTGTCCTATGGTTCTAGACTTGACCACTACAGGAAACATCCTCTTCACATCCACTCTATCTGTGTCCTCTGGTCCTAGACTCCCCCACTATAGGAAACATCCTCTCCACATCCACTCTATCTGTGTCCTCTGGTCCGAGACACTTTGACTAAAGGAAACATCCTCTCCACATCCACTCTATCTGTGTCCTCTGGTCCAAGACTCCCCGACTGAAGGAAAGATCCTCTCCACATCCACTCTATCTGTGTCCTCTGGTCCTAGAATCCCCCAGTATAGGAAACATCCTCTCCACATCCGCTCTATCTGTGTCCTCTCGTCCTAGACTCCCCCACTATAGGAAACATCCTCTCACTTCCACTCTATCTGTGTCCTCTGGTCCTAGACTCGCCCATTATAGGAAACATCCTCTCACTTCCACGTTATCTGTGTCCTCTGGTCCTAGACTCCCCACTTCAGGAATCATCCTCTCCACATCCACTCTATCTGTGTCCTCTGGACCTAGACTCCCCACTACAGGAAATATCCTCTCCACATCCACTCTCTCTGTGTCCTCTGGTCTTAGGCTCCCCCACTATAGGAAACATCCTCTCCAAATCCACTCTATCTGTGACCTTTGGTCCTAGACTTGATCACTACAGGAAACACCCTCTTCACATCCACTCTATCGGTTTCCTCTGGTCCTAGTCTCCCCCACTATAGGAAACATCCTCTCCACATCCACTCTATCTGTGTCCTCTGGTCGTAGACTCCCCGACTACTGGAAACATCCTCTCCACATCCACTCTATCTGTGTCCTCTGGTACTAGACTCCCCCACTATAAGAAACAACTTCTCCACATCCACTCTAACTGTGTCCTCTGGTCTTAGGCTCCCCCACTATAGGAAACATCCTCTCCAAATCCACTCTATCTGTGTCCTCTGGTCCTAGACTCCCCCACTATAGGAAACATCCTCTCCACATCCACTCTATCTGTGTCCTCTGGTCCGAGACTCCCCGACTAAAGGAAACATCCTCTCCACATCCACTCTATCTGTGTCCTCTGGTCCGAGACTCTTCGACTAAAGGAAACATCCTCTCCACATCCACTCTATCTATGTCCTCTGGTCCTAGAATCCCCCAGTATAGGAAACATCCTCTCCACATCCGCTCTATCTGTGTCCTCTGGTCCTAGACTCCCCCACTATAGGAAACATCCTCTCCACATCCACTCTATCTGTGTCCTCTGGTACTAGACTCCCCCAGTATAAGAAACATCTTCTCCACATCCACTCTATCTGTGTCCTCTGGTCTTAGGCTCCCCCACTATAGGAAACATCCTCCCCAAATCCACTCTATCTGTGTCCTCTGGTCCTAGACTCCCCCACTACAGTTAACATCCTCTCCACATCCACTCTATCTGTGTCCTCTGGTCTTAGGCTCCCCCACTATAGGAAACATCCTCCCCAAATCCACTCTATCTGTGTCCTCTGGTCCTAGACTCCCCCACTACAGGAATCATCCTCTCCACATCCACTCTATCTGTGTCCTCTGGTACTAGACTCCCCCAGTATAAGAAACATCTTCTCCACATCCACTCTATCGGTGTCCTCTGGTCCTAGACTCCCCCACTATAGGAAACATCCTCTCCACATCCACTCTATCTGTGTCCTCTGGTCCTAGACTACCCCCTACAGGAAACATCTTCTCCACATCCACTCTATCGGTGTCCTCTGGTCCTAGACTCCCCCACTATAGGAAACATCCTCTCCACATCCACTCTATCTGTGTCCTCTGGTACTAGACTCCCCCAGTATAAGAAACATCCTCTCCCCATCCACTCTATCTGTGTCCTCTGGTCCTAGACTCCCCACTCCAGGAAACATCCTCTCCACATCCACTCTATCTATGGTCCTAGACTCCGCACTTCAGGAAACATCCCCTCCACATCCACTCTATCTGTGTCCTCTGGCCCTAGACTCCCCCACTATAGGAAACATCCTCTCCACATCCACTCTATCTGTGTCCTCTGGCCCTAGAGTCCCCACTATAGGAAACATCCTCTCCACATCCACTCTATCTGTGTCCTCTGGTTCTAGACTCCCCCACTATAGGAAACATCCTCTCCACATCGACTCTATCTGTATCCTTTGGTCCTAGACTTGCCCACCACAGGAAACATCCTCTCCTCATCCACTCTATCTGTGTCCTCTGGTTCTAGACTCCCCCACTATAGGAAACATCCTCTCCACATCGACTCTATCTGTCTCCTTTGGTCCTAGACTTGCCCACCACAGGAAACATCCTCTCCTCATTCACTCTATCTGTGTCCTCTGGTCGTAGACTCCCCCACTATAGGAAACATCCTCTCCACATCCACTCTATCTGTGTCCTCTGGTCCTAGACTACCCCACTACAGGAAACATCCTCTCCACATCCACTCTATCTGTGTCCTCTGGTACTAGACTCCCCCAGTATAAGAAACATCCTCTCCCCATCCACTCTATCTGTGTCCTCTGGTCCTAGACTCCCCACTCCAGGAAACATCCTCTCCACATCCACTCTGTCTATGGTCCTAGACTCCGCACTTCAGGAAACATCCCCTCCACATCCACTCTATCTGTGTCCTCTGGCCCTAGACTCCCCCACTATAGGAAACCTCCTCTCCACATCCACTCTATCTGTGTCCTCTGGCCCAAGAGTCCCCACTATAGGAAACATCCTCTCCACATCCACTCTATCTGTGTCCTCTGGCCCTAGAGTCCCCACTATAGGAAACATCCTCTCCACTTCCACTCTATCTGTGTCCTCTGGTTCTAGACTCCCCCACTATAGGAAACATCCTCTCCACATCGACTCTATCTGTATCCTTTGGTCCTAGACTTGCCCACCACAGGAAACATCCTATCCTCATTCACTCTATCTGTGTCCTCTGGTCCTAGACTCCCCTACTATAGGAAACATCCTCTCCAAATCCACTCTATCTGTGTCCTTTGGTCCTAGACTTGACCACTACAGGAAACATCCTCTTCACATCCACGCTATCGGTGTCCTCAGGTCCTAGACTCCCCCACTATAGGAAACATCCTCTCCACATCCACTCTATCTGTGTCCTCTGGTCCTAGACTCCCCCACTACAGGAAACATCCTCTCCACACCCACTCTATCTGTGTCCTCTGGTACTAGACTCCCCCAGTATAAGAAACATCTTCTCCACATCCACTCTCTCTGTGTCCTTTGGTTCTAGACTTGACCACTACAGTAAACATCCTCTTCACATCCACTCTATCTGTGTCCTCTGGTCCTAGACTCCCCCACTATAGGAAGCATCCTCTCCACATCCACTCTATCTGTGTCCTCTGGTCCAAGACTCCCCGACTAAAGGAAACATCCTCTCCACATCCACTCTAACTATGTCCTCTGGTCCTAGAATCCCCCAGTATAGGAAACATCCTCTCCACATTCGCTCTATCTGTGTCCTCTGGTCCTAGACTCCCCCACTATAGGAAACATCCTCTTCACATCCACTCTATCGGTGTCCTCTGGTCCTAGACTCCCCCACTACAGGATACATCCTCTCCACATCCACTCTATCGGTGTCCTCTGGTCCTAGACTCCCCCACTACAGGATACATCCTCTCCACATCCACTCTATCTGTGTCCTCTGGTACTAGACTCCCCCAGTATAAGAAACATCTTCTCCACATCCACTCGATCTGTGTCCTCTGGTCTTAGGCTCCCCCACTATAGGAAACATCCTCTCCACATCCACTCTATCTGTGTCCTCTGGTCCAAGACTCCCCGACTAAAGGAAACATCCTCTCCACATCCGCTCTATCTGTGTCCTCTGGTCCTAGACTCCCCCACTACAGGAAACATCCTCTCCACATCCACTCTATCTGTGTCCTCTGGTACTAGACTCCCCCAGTATAAGAAACATCTTCTCCACATCCACTCTATCTGTGTCCTCTGGTCTTAGGCTCCCCCACTATAGGAAACATCCTCCCCAAATCCACTCTATCTGTGTCCTCTGGTCCTAGACTCCGCCACTACAGGAAACATCCTCTCCACATCCACTCTATCTGTGTCCTCTGGTACTAGACTCCCCCAGTATAAGAAACATCTTCTCCACATCCACTCTATCTGTGTCCTCTGGTCTTAGGCTCCCCCACTATAGGAAACATCCTCCCCAAATCCACTCTATCTGTGTCCTCTGGTCCTAGACTCCCCGACTAAAGGAAACATCCTCTCCACATCCACTCTATCTGTGTCCTCTGGTCCTAGAATCCCCGACTAAAGGAAACATCCTCTCCACATCCACTCTATCTGTGTCCTCTGGTCCGAGACTCTTCGACTAAAGGAAACATCCTCTCCACATCCACTCTATCTGTGTCCTCTGGTCCTAGAATCCCCCAGTATAGGAAACATCCTCTTCACATCCACTCTATCGGTGTCCTCTGGTCCTAGACTCCCCCACTATAGGAAACATCCTCTCCACATCCACTCTATCTGTGTCCTCTGGTCCTAGACTACCCCACTACAGGAAACATCCTCTCCACATCCACTCAATCTGTGTCCTCTGGTACTAGACTACCCCCTACAGGAAACATCTTCTCCACATCCACTCTATCGGTGTCCTCTGGTCCTAGACTCCCCCACTATAGGAAACATCCTCTCCACATCCACTCTATCTGTGTCCTCTGGTACTAGACTCCCCCAGTATAAGAAACATCCTCTCCCCATCCACTCTATCTGTGTCCTCTGGTCCTAGACTCCCCACTCCAGGAAACATCCTCTCCACATCCACTCTATCTATGGTCCTAGACTCTGCACTTCAGGAAACATCCCCTCCACATCCACTCTATCTGTGTCCTCTGGCCCTAGACTCCCCCACTATAGGAAACATCCTCTCCACATCCACTCTATCTGTGTCCTCTGGCCCTAGAGTCCCCA
The DNA here is from genome assembly GCF_030144855.1 of Hypanus sabinus. Classification (NCBI taxonomy): domain Eukaryota; kingdom Metazoa; phylum Chordata; class Chondrichthyes; order Myliobatiformes; family Dasyatidae; genus Hypanus; species Hypanus sabinus. The sequence goes on along the minus strand of NC_082731.1, from coordinate 6,720,132 downwards.
CTATAGGAAACATCCTCTCCACATCCACTCTATCTGTGTCCTCTGGTTCTAGACTCCCCCACTATAGGAAACATCCTCTCCACATCGACTCTATCTGTATCCTTTGGTCCTAGACTTGCCCACCACAGGAAACATCCTCTCCTCATCCACTCTATCTGTGTCCTCTGGTTCTAGACTCCCCCACTATAGGAAACATCCTCTCCACATCGACTCTATCTGTCTCCTTTGGTCCTAGACTTGCCCACCACAGGAAACATCCTCTCCTCATTCACTCTATCTGTGTCCTCTGGTCGTAGACTCCCCCACTATAGGAAACATCCTCTCCACATCCACTCTATCTGTGTCCTCTGGTCCTAGACTACCCCACTACAGGAAACATCCTCTCCACATCCACTCTATCTGTGTCCTCTGGTACTAGACTCCCCCAGTATAAGAAACATCCTCTCCCCATCCACTCTATCTGTGTCCTCTTGTCCTAGACTCCCCACTCCAGGAAACATCCTCTCCACATCCACTCTGTCTATGGTCCTAGACTCCGCACTTCAGGAAACATCCCCTCCACATCCACTCTATCTGTGTCCTCTGGCCCTAGACTCCCCCACTATAGGAAACCTCCTCTCCACATCCACTCTATCTGTGTCCTCTGGCCCAAGAGTCCCCACTATAGGAAACATCCTCTCCACATCCACTCTATCTGTGTCCTCTGGCCCTAGAGTCCCCACTATAGGAAACATCCTCTCCACTTCCACTCTATCTGTGTCCTCTGGTTCTAGACTCCCCCACTATAGGAAACATCCTCTCCACATCGACTCTATCTGTATCCTTTGGTCCTAGACTTGCCCACCACAGGAAACATCCTATCCTCATTCACTCTATCTGTGTCCTCTGGTCCTAGACTCCCCTACTATAGGAAACATCCTCTCCAAATCCACTCTATCTGTGTCCTTTGGTCCTAGACTTGACCACTACAGGAAACATCCTCTTCACATCCACGCTATCGGTGTCCTCTGGTCCTAGACTCCCCCACTATAGGAAACATCCTCTCCACATCCACTCTATCTGTGTCCTCTGGTCCTAGACTCCCCCACTACAGGAAACATCCTCTCCACACCCACTCTATCTGTGTCCTCTGGTACTAGACTCCCCCAGTATAAGAAACATCTTCTCCACATCCACTCTCTCTGTGTCCTTTGGTTCTAGACTTGACCACTACAGTAAACATCCTCTTCACATCCACTCTATCTGTGTCCTCTGGTCCTAGACTCCCCCACTATAGGAAGCATCCTCTCCACATCCACTCTATCTGTGTCCTCTGGTCCAAGACTCCCCGACTAAAGGAAACATCCTCTCCACATCCACTCTAACTATGTCCTCTGGTACTAGAATCCCCCAGTATAGGAAACATCCTCTCCACATTCGCTCTATCTGTGTCCTCTGGTCCTAGACTCCCCCACTATAGGAAACATCCTCTTCACATCCACTCTATCGGTGTCCTCTGGTCCTAGACTCCCCCACTACAGGATACATCCTCTCCACATCCACTCTATCGGTGTCCTCTGGTCCTAGACTCCCCCACTACAGGATACATCCTCTCCACATCCACTCTATCTGTGTCCTCTGGTACTAGACTCCCCCAGTATAAGAAACATCTTCTCCACATCCACTCGATCTGTGTCCTCTGGTCTTAGGCTCCCCCACTATAGGAAACATCCTCTCCACATCCACTCTATCTGTGTCCTCTGGTCCAAGACTCCCCGACTAAAGGAAACATCCTCTCCACATCCGCTCTATCTGTGTCCTCTGGTCCTAGACTCCCCCACTACAGGAAACATCCTCTCCACATCCACTCTATCTGTGTCCTCTGGTACTAGACTCCCCCAGTATAAGAAACATCTTCTCCACATCCACTCTATCTGTGTCCTCTGGTCTTAGGCTCCCCCACTATAGGAAACATCCTCCCCAAATCCACTCTATCTGTGTCCTCTGGTCCTAGACTCCGCCACTACAGGAAACATCCTCTCCACATCCACTCTATCTGTGTCCTCTGGTACTAGACTCCCCCAGTATAAGAAACATCTTCTCCACATCCACTCTATCTGTGTCCTCTGGTCTTAGGCTCCCCCACTATAGGAAACATCCTCCCCAAATCCACTCTATCTGTGTCCTCTGGTCCTAGACTCACCGACTAAAGGAAACATCCTCTCCACATCCACTCTATCTGTGTCCTCTGGTCCTAGAATCCCCGACTAAAGGAAACATCCTCTCCACATCCACTCTATCTGTGTCCTCTGGTCCGAGACTCTTCGACTAAAGGAAACATCCTCTCCACATCCACTCTATCTGTGTCCTCTGGTCCTAGAATCCCCCAGTATAGGAAACATCCTCTTCACATCCACTCTATCGGTGTCCTCTGGTCCTAGACTCCCCCACTATAGGAAACATCCTCTCCACATCCACTCTATCTGTGTCCTCTGCTCCTAGACTACCCCACTACAGGAAACATCCTCTCCACATCCACTCAATCTGTGTCCTCTGGTACTAGACTCCCCCAGTATAAGAAACATCCTCTCCCCATCCACTCTATCTGTGTCCTCTGGTCCTAGACTCCCCACTCCAGGAAACATCCTCTCCACATCCACTCTATCTATGGTCCTAGACTCCGCACTTCAGGAAACATCCCCTCCACATCCACTCTATCTGTGTCCTCTGGCCCTAGACTCCCCCACTATAGGAAACATCCTCTCCACATCCACTCTATCTGTGTCCTCTGGCCCTAGAGTCCCCACTATAGGAAACATCCTCTCCACATCCACTCTATCTATGTCCTCTGGCCCTAGAGTCCCCACTATAGGAAACATCCTCTCCACTTCCACTCTATCTGTGTCCTCTGGTTCTAGACTCCCCCACTATAGGAAACATCCTCTCCACATCGACTCTATCAGTATCCTTTGGTCCTAGACTTGCCCACCACAGGAAACATCCTATCCTCATTCACTCTATCTGTGTCCTCTGGTCCTAGTCTCCCCTACTATAGGAAACATCCTCTCCAAATCCACTCTATGTGTGTCCTTTGGTCCTAGACTTGACCACTACAGGAAACATCCTCTTCACATCCACGCTATCGGTGTCCTCGGGTCCTAGACTCCCCCACTATAGGAAACATCCTCTCCACATCCACTCTATCTGTGTCCTCTGGTCCTAGACTCCCCCACTACAGGAAACATCCTCTCCACACCCACTCTATCTGTGTCCTCTGGTACTAGACTCCCCCAGTATAAGAAACATCTTCTCCACATCCACTCTATCTGTGTCCTCTGGTCCTAGACTCCTCCACTATAGGAAACATCCTCTCCACATCCACTCTATCTGTGTCCTCAGGTCCAAGACTCCCCGACTAAAGGAAACATCCTCTCCACATCCACTCTAACTATGTCCTCTGGTCCTAGAATCCCCCAGTATAGGAAACATCCTCTCCACATTCGCTCTATCTGTGTCCTCTGGTCCTAGACTCCCCCACTATAGGAAACATCCTCTTCACATCCACTCTATCGGTGTCCTCTGGTCCTAGACTCCCCCACTACAGGATACATCCTCTCCACATCCACTCTATCTGTGTCCTCTGGTCCTAGACTCCCCCACTATAGGAAACATCCTCTTCACATCCACTCTATCGGTGTCCTCTGGTCCTAGACTCCCCCACTACAGGATACATCCTCTCCACATCCACTCTATCTGTGTCCTCTGGTACTAGACTCCCCCAGTATAAGAAACATCTTCTCCACATCCACTCGATCTGTGTCCTCTGGTCTTAGGCTCCCCCACTATAGGAAACATCCTCTCCACATCCACTCTATCTGTGTCTTCTGGTCCAAGACTCCCCGACTAAAGGAAACATCCTCTCCACATCCGCTCTATCTGTGTCCTCTGGTCCTAGACTCCCCCACTACAGGAAACATCCTCTCCACATCCACTCTATCTGTGTCCTCTGGTACTAGACTCCCCCAGTATAAGAAACATCTTCTCCACATCCACTCTATCTGTGTCCTCTGGTCCTAGACTCCCCCACTATAGGAAACATCCTCTCCACATCCACTCTATCTGTGTCCTCTGGTCCTAGACTACCCCACTACAGGAAACATCCTCTCCACATCCACTCAATCTGTGTCCTCTGGTACTAGACTCCCCCAGTATAAGAAACATCCTCTCCCCATCCACTCTATCTGTGTCCTCTGGTCCTAGACTCCCCACTCCAGGAAACATCCTCTCCACATCCACTCTATCTATGGTCCTAGACTCCGCACTTCAGGAAACATCCCCTCCACATCCACTCTATCTGTGTCCTCTGGCCCTAGACTCCCCCACTATAGGAAACATCCTCTCCACATCCACTCTATCTGTGTCCTCTGGCCCTAGAGTCCCCACTATAGGAAACATCCTCTCCACATCCACTCTATCTATGTCCTCTGGCCCTTGAGTCCCCACTATAGGAAACATCCTCTCCACTTCCACTCTATCTGTGTCCTCTGGTTCTAGACTCCCCCACTATAGGAAACATCCTCTCCACATCGACTCTATCAGTATCCTTTGGTCCTAGACTTGCCCACCACAGGAAACATCCTATCCTCATTCACTCTATCTGTGTCCTCTGGTCCTAGTCTCCCCTACTATAGGAAACATCCTCTCCAAATCCACTCTATGTGTGTCCTTTGGTCCTAGACTTGACCACTACAGGAAACATCCTCTTCACATCCACGCTATCGGTGTCCTCGGGTCCTAGACTCCCCCACTATAGGAAACATCCTCTCCACATCCACTCTATCTGTGTCCTCTGGTCCTAGACTCCCCCACTACAGGAAACATCCTCTCCACACCCACTCTATCTGTGTCCTCTGGTACTAGACTCCCCCAGTATAAGAAACATCTTCTCCACATCCACTCTATCTGTGTCCTCTGGTCCTAGACTCCCCCACTATAGGAAACATCCTCTCCACATCCACTCTATCTGTGTCCTCTAGTCCAAGACTCCCCGACTAAAGGAAACATCCTCTCCACATCCACTCTAACTATGTCCTCTGGTCCTAGAATCCCCCAGTATAGGAAACATCCTCTCCACATTCGCTCTATCTGTGTCCTCTGGTCCTAGACTCCCCCACTATAGGAAACATCCTCTTCACATCCACTCTATCGGTGTCCTCTGGTCCTAGACTCCCCCACTACAGGATACATCCTCTCCACATCCACTCTATCTGTGTCCTCTGGTCCTAGACTCCCCCACTATAGGAAACATCCTCTTCACATCCACTCTATCGGTGTCCTCTGGTCCTAGACTCCCCCACTACAGGATACATCCTCTCCACATCCACTCTATCTGTGTCCTCTGGTACTAGACTCCCCCAGTATAAGAAACATCTTCTCCACATCCACTCGATCTGTGTCCTCTGGTCTTAGGCTCCCCCACTATAGGAAACATCCTCTCCACATCCACTCTATCTGTGTCCTCTGGTCCAAGACTCCCCGACTAAAGGAAACATCCTCTCCACATCCGCTCTATCTGTGTCCTCTGGTCCTAGACTCCCCCACTACAGGAAACATCCTCTCCACATCCACTCTATCTGTGTCCTCTGGTACTAGACTCCCCCAGTATAAGAAACATCTTCTCCACATCCACTCTATCTGTGTCCTCTGGTCTTAGGCTCCCCCACTATAGGAAACATCCTCCCCAAATCCACTCTATCTGTGTCCTCTGGTCCTAGACTCCGCCACTACAGGAAACATCCTCTCCACATCCACTCTATCTGTGTCCTCTGGTACTAGACTCCCCCAGTATAAGAAACATCTTCTCCACATCCACTCTATCTGTGTCCTCTGGTCTTAGGCTCCCCCACTATAGGAAACATCCTCCCCAAATCCACTCTATCTGTGTCCTCTGGTCCTAGACTCCCCGACTAAAGGAAACATCCTCTCCACATCCACTCTATCTGTGTCCTCTGGTCCTAGAATCCCCGACTAAAGGAAACATCCTCTCCACATCCACTCTATCTGTGTCCTCTGGTCCGAGACTCTTCGACTAAAGGAAACATCCTCTCCACATCCACTCTATCTGTGTCCTCTGGTCTTAGAATCCCCCAGTATAGGAAACATCCTCTTCACATCCACTCTATCGGTGTCCTCTGGTCCTAGACTCCCCCACTATAGGAAACATCCTCTTCACATCCACTCTATCGGTGTCCTCTGGTCCTAGACTCCCCCACTATAGGAAACATCCTCTCCACATCCACTCTATCTGTGTCCTCTGGTCCTAGACTACCCCACTACAGGAAACATCCTCTCCACATCCACTCTATCTGTGTCCTCTGGTACTAGACTCCCCCAGTATAAGAAACATCCTCTCCCCATCCACTCTATCTGTGTCCTCTGGTCCTAGACTCCCCACTCCAGGAAGCATCCTCTCCACATCCACTCTATCTATGGTCCTAGACTCCGCACTTTAGGAAACATCCCCTCCACATCCACTCAATCTGTGTCCTCTGGCCCTAGACTCCCCCACTATAGGAAACATCCTCTCCACATCCACTCTATCTGTGTCCTCTGGCCCTAGAGTCCCTCTATAGGAAACATCCTCTCCACATCCACTCTATCTATGTCCTCTGGCCCTAGAGTCCCCACTATAGGAAACATCCTCTCCACTTCCACTCTATCTGTGTCCTCTGGTTCTAGACTCCCCCACTATAGGAAACATCCTCTCCACATCGACTCTATCTGTATCCTTTGGTCCTAGACTTGCCCACCACAGGAAACATCCTATCCTCATTCACTCTATCTGTGTCCTCTGGTCCTAGTCTCCCCTACTATAGGAAACATCCTCTCCAAATCCACTCTATCTGTGTCCTTTGGTCCTGGACTTGACCACTACAGGAAACATCCTCTTCACATCCACGCTATCGGTGTCCTCGGGTCCTAGACTCCCCCACTATAGGAAACATCCTCTCCACATCCACTCTATCTGTGTCCTCTGGTCCTAGACTACCCCACTACAGGAAACATCCTCTCCACATCCACTCAATCTGTGTCCTCTGGTACTAGACTCCCCCAGTATAAGAAACATCCTCTCCCCATCCACTCTATCTGTGTCCTCTGGTCCTAGACTCCCCACTCCAGGAAACATCCTCTCCACATCCACTCTATCTATGGTCCTAGACTCCGCACTTCAGGAAACATCCCCTCCACATCCACTCTATCTGTGTCCTCTGGCCCTAGACTCCCCCACTATAGGAAACATCCTCTCCACATCCACTCTATCTGTGTCCTCTGGCCCTAGAGTCCCCACTATAGGAAACATCCTCTCCACATCCACTCTATCTATGTCCTCTGGCCCTTGAGTCCCCACTATAGGAAACATCCTCTCCACTTCCACTCTATCTGTGTCCTCTGGTTCTAGACTCCCCCACTATAGGAAACATCCTCTCCACATCGACTCTATCAGTATCCTTTGGTCCTAGACTTGCCCACCACAGGAAACATCCTATCCTCATTCACTCTATCTGTGTCCTCTGGTCCTAGTCTCCCCTACTATAGGAAACATCCTCTCCAAATCCACTCTATGTGTGTCCTTTGGTCCTAGACTTGACCACTACAGGAAACATCCTCTTCACATCCACGCTATCGGTGTCCTCGGGTCCTAGACTCCCCCACTATAGGAAACATCCTCTCCACATCCACTCTATCTGTGTCCTCTGGTCCTAGACTCCCCCACTACAGGAAACATCCTCTCCACACCCACTCTATCTGTGTCCTCTGGTACTAGACTCCCCCAGTATAAGAAACATCTTCTCCACATCCACTCTATCTGTGTCCTCTGGTCCTAGACTCCCCCACTATAGGAAACATCCTCTCCACATCCACTCTATCTGTGTCCTCTAGTCCAAGACTCCCCGACTAAAGGAAACATCCTCTCCACATCCACTCTAACTATGTCCTCTGGTCCTAGAATCCCCCAGTATAGGAAACATCCTCTCCACATTCGCTCTATCTGTGTCCTCTGGTCCTAGACTCCCCCACTATAGGAAACATCCTCTTCACATCCACTCTATCGGTGTCCTCTGGTCCTAGACTCCCCCACTACAGGATACATCCTCTCCACATCCACTCTATCTGTGTCCTCTGGTCCTAGACTCCCCCACTATAGGAAACATCCTCTTCACATCCACTCTATCGGTGTCCTCTGGTCCTAGACTCCCCACTACAGGATACATCCTCTCCACATCCACTCTATCTGTGTCCTCTGGTACTAGACTCCCCCAGTATAAGAAACATCTTCTCCACATCCACTCGATCTGTGTCCTCTGGTCTTAGGCTCCCCCACTATAGGAAACATCCTCTCCACATCCACTCTATCTGTGTCCTCTGGTCCAAGACTCCCCGACTAAAGGAAACATCCTCTCCACATCCGCTCTATCTGTGTCCTCTGGTCCTAGACTCCCCCACTACAGGAAACATCCTCTCCACATCCACTCTATCTGTGTCCTCTGGTACTAGACTCCCCCAGTATAAGAAACATCTTCTCCACATCCACTCTATCTGTGTCCTCTGGTCTTAGGCTCCCCCACTATAGGAAACATCCTCCCCAAATCCACTCTATCTGTGTCCTCTGGTCCTAGACTCCGCCACTACAGGAAACATCCTCTCCACATCCACTCTATCTGTGTCCTCTGGTACTAGACTCCCCCAGTATAAGAAACATCTTCTCCACATCCACTCTATCTGTGTCCTCTGGTCTTAGGCTCCCCCACTATAGGAAACATCCTCCCCAAATCCACTCTATCTGTGTCCTCTGGTCCTAGACTCCCCGACTAAAGGAAACATCCTCTCCACATCCACTCTATCTGTGTCCTCTGGTCCTAGAATCCCCGACTAAAGGAAACATCCTCTCCACATCCACTCTATCTGTGTCCTCTGGTCCGAGACTCTTCGACTAAAGGAAACATCCTCTCCACATCCACTCTATCTGTGTCCTCTGGTCTTAGAATCCCCCAGTATAGGAAACATCCTCTTCACATCCACTCTATCGGTGTCCTCTGGTCCTAGACTCCCCCACTATAGGAAACATCCTCTTCACATCCACTCTATCGGTGTCCTCTGGTCCTAGACTCCCCCACTATAGGAAACATCCTCTCCACATCCACTCTATCTGTGTCCTCTGGTCCTAGACTACCCCACTACAGGAAACATCCTCTCCACATCCACTCTATCTGTGTCCTCTGGTACTAGACTCCCCCAGTATAAGAAACATCCTCTCCCCATCCACTCTATCTGTGTCCTCTGGTCCTAGACTCCCCACTCCAGGAAGCATCCTCTCCACATCCACTCTATCTATGGTCCTAGACTCCGCACTTTAGGAAACATCCCCTCCACATCCACTCAATCTGTGTCCTCTGGCCCTAGACTCCCCCACTATAGGAAACATCCTCTCCACATCCACTCTATCTGTGTCCTCTGGCCCTAGAGTCCCTCTATAGGAAACATCCTCTCCACATCCACTCTATCTATGTCCTCTGGCCCTAGAGTCCCCACTATAGGAAACATCCTCTCCACTTCCACTCTATCTGTGTCCTCTGGTTCTAGACTCCCCCACTATAGGAAACATCCTCTCCACATCGACTCTATCTGTATCCTTTGGTCCTAGACTTGCCCACCACAGGAAACATCCTATCCTCATTCACTCTATCTGTGTCCTCTGGTCCTAGTCTCCCCTACTATAGGAAACATCCTCTCCAAATCCACTCTATCTGTGTCCTTTGGTCCTGGACTTGACCACTACAGGAAACATCCTCTTCACATCCACGCTATCGGTGTCCTCGGGTCCTAGACTCCCCCACTATAGGAAACATCCTCTCCACATCCACTCTATCTGTGTCCTCTGGTCCTAGACTCCCCCACTACAGGAAACATCCTCTCCACACCCACTCTATCTGTGTCCTCTGGTACTAGACTCCCCCAGTATAAGAAACATCTTCTCCACATCCACTCTATCTGTGTCCTCTGGTCTTAGGCTCCCCCACTATAGGAAACATCCTCTCCAAATCCACTCTCTCTGTGTCCTTTGGTTCTAGACTTGAGCACTACAGGAAACATCCTCTTCACATCCACTCTATCTGTGTCCTCTGGTCCTAGACTCCCCCACTATAGGAAACATCCTCTCCACATCCACTCTATCTGTGTCCTCTGGTCCGAGACTCTTCGACTAAAGGAAACATCCTCTCCACATCCACTCTATCTATGTCCTCTGGTCCTAGAATCCCTCAGTATAGGAAACATCCTCTCCACATCCGCTCTATCTGTGTCCTCTGGTCCTAGACTCCCCCACTATAGGAAACATCCTCTTCACATCCAGTCTATCGGAGTCCTCTGGTCCTAGACTCCCCCACTACAGGATACATCTTCTCCACATCCACTCTATCTGTGTCCTCTGGTACTAGACACCCCCAGTATAAGAAACATCTTCTCCACATCCACTCTATCTGTGTCCTCTGGTCTTAGGCTCCCCCACTATAGGAAACATCCTCTCCAAATCCACTCTATCTGTGTCCTCTGGTCCAAGACTCCCCGACTAAAGGAAACATCCTCTCCACATCCACTCTATCTGTGTCCTCTGGTCCAAGACTCCCCGACTAAAGGAAACATCCTCTCCACATCCACTCTATCTGTATCCCCTGGTCCAAGACTCCCCGACTAAAGGAAACATCCTCTCCACATCCACTCAATCTATGTCCTCTGGTCCTAGAATCCCCCAGTATAGGAAGCATCCTCTCCACATCCACTCTATCTGTGTCCTCTGGTCCGAGACTCCCGCACTATAGGAAACATCCTCTTCAGATCCACTCTATCGGTGTCCTCTGGTCCTAGACTCCCCCACTACAGGATACATCCTCTCCACATCCACTCTTTCTGTGTCCTCTGGTACTAGACTCCCCCAGTATAAGAAACATCTTCTCCACATCCACTCTATCTGTGTCCTCTGGTCTTAGACTCCCTCACTATAGGAAACATCCTCTCCACATCCACTCTATCTGTGTCCTCTGGTCTTAGGCTCCCCCACTATAGGAAACATCCTCTCCAAATCCACTCTATCTGTGTCCTCTGGTCCAAGACTCCCCGACTAAAGGAAACATCCTCTCCACATCCACTCTATCTATGTCCTCTGGTCCTAGAATCCCCCACTATAGGAAACATCCTCTCCACATCCGCTCTATCTGTGTCCTCTGGTGCTAGACTCCCCCACTATAGGAAACATCCTCTTCACATCCACTCTATCGGTGTCCTCTGGTCCTAGACTCCCCCACTACAGGAAACATCTTCTCCACATCCACTCTATCTGTGTCCTCTGGTCCTAGACTCCCTCACTATAGGAAACATCCTCTCCACATCCGCTCTATCTGTGTCCTCTGGTCCTAGACTCCCCCACTATAGGAAACATCCTCTCACTTCCACTCTATCTGTGTCCTCTGGTCCTAGACTCGCCCATTATAGGAAACATCCTCTCCACTTCCACTCTATCTGTGTCCTCTGGTTCTAGACTCCCCCCCTATAGGAAACATCCTCTCCACATCCACTCTATCTGTGTCCTCTGGTCCTAGACTCCCCACTCCAGGAAACATCCTCTCCACATCCGCTCTATCTGTGGTCCTAGACTCCCAACTTCAGGAAACATCCTCTCCACATCCACTCTATCTGTGTCCTCTGGCCCTAGACTCCCCCACTATAGGAAACATCCTCTCCACATCCACTCTATCTGTGTCCTCTGGCCTTAGAGTCCCCACTATAGGAAACATCCTCTCCACATCCACTCTATCTGTGTCCTCTGGCCCTAGCGTCCCCACTATAGGAAACATCCTCTCCACTTCCACTCTATCTGTGTCCTCTGGTTCTAGACTCCCCCACTATAGGAAACATCCTCTCCACATCGACTCTATCTGTATCCTTTGGTCCTAGACTTGCCCACCACAGGAAACATCCTCTCCTCATCCACTCTATCTGTGTCCTCTGGTCCTAGACTCCCCTACTATAGGAAACATCCTCTCCACATCCACTCTATCTGTGTGCTCTGGTCCTAGACTTCCCCACTACAGGAAACATCCTCTCCACATCCACTCTATCTGTGTCCTCTGGTCCTACACTCCCCCACTACTGGAAACATCCTCTCCACATCCACTCTATCTGTGTCCTCTGGACCCAGACTCCCTCACTATAGGAAACATCCTCTCCCCATCCACTCTATCTGTGTCCTCTGGTCCTAGACTCCCCACTCCAGGAAACATCCTCTCCACATCCACTCTATCTGTGGTCCTAGACTCCCCACTTCAGGAAACATCATCTCCACATCCACTCTATCTGTGTCCTCTGGCCCTAGACACCCCCACTATAGGAAACATCCTCTCCACATCCACTCTATCTGTGTCCTCTGGCCCTAGAGTCCCCACTATACGAAACATCCTCTCCACATCCACTCTATCTGTGTCCTCTGGCCCTAGAGTCCCCACTATAGGAAACATCCTCTCCACTTCCACTCTATCTGTGTCCTCTGGTTCTAGACTCCCCCACTACTGGAAACATCCTCTCCACATCCACTCTATCTGTGTCCTCTGGACCCAGACTCCCTCACTATAGGAAACATCCTCTCCCCGTCCACTCTATCTGTGTCCTCTGGTCCTAGACTCCCCACTTCAGGAAACATCCTCTCCACATCCACTCTATCTGTGTCCTCTGGTCCTAGACTCCCCACTACAGGAAATATCCTCTCCACATCCACTCTATCTGTGTCCTCTGGACCCAGACTCCCCCACTGTAGGAAACATCCTCTCCAAATCCACTCTATCTGTGTCCTTTGGTCCTAGACTTGACCACTACAGGAAACATCCTCTTCACATCTCCTCTATCGGTGTCCTCTGGTCCTAGACTCCCCCACTATAGGAAACATCCTCTCCACATCCACTCTATCTGTGTCCTCTGGTCCTAGACTCCCCCACTACAGGAAACATCCTCTCCACATCCACTCTATCTGTGTCCTCTGGTACTAGACTCCCCCAGTATAAGAAACATCTTCTCCACATCCACTCTAACTGTGTCCTCTGGTCTTAGGCTCCCCCACTATAGGAAACATCCTCTCCAAATCCACTCTAGCTGTGTCCTTTGTTTCTAGACTTGACCACTACAGGAAACATCCTCTCCCCATCCACTCTATCTGTGTGCTCTGGTCCTAGACTCCCCCACTACAGGAAACATCCTCTCCACATCCACTCTATCTGTGTCCTCTGGTCCTACACTCCCCCACTACTGGAAACATCCTCTCCACATCCACTCTATCTGTGTCCTCTGGCCCTAGAGTCCCCACTATAGGAAACATCCTCTCCACTTCCACTCTATCTGTGTCCTCTGGTTCCAGACTCCCCCACTATAGGAAACATCCTCTCCACATCGACTCTATCTGTATCCTTTGGTCCTAGACTTGACCACTACAGGAAACATCCTATCACTTCCACTCTATCTGTGTCCTCTGGTCCTAGACTCGCCCATTATAGGAAACATCCTCTCACTTCCACGTTATCTGTGTCCTCTGGTCCTAGACTCGCCCATTATAGGAAAAATCCTCTCACTTCCACGTTAGCTGTGTCCTCTGGTCCTAGACTCCCCCACTATAGGAAACATCCTCTCCACATCCGCTCTATCTGTGGTCCTAGACTCCCCACTTCAGGAAACATCCTCTCCACATCCACTCTATCTGTGTCCTCTGGCCCTAGACTCCCCCACTATAGGAAACATCCTCTCCACATCCACTCTATCTGTGTCCTCTGGCCCTAGAGTCCCCACTATAGGAAACATCCTCTCTACATCCACTCTATCTGTGTCCTCTGGCCCTAGAGTCCCCACTATAGGAAACATCCTCTCCACTTCCACTCTATCTGTGTCCTCTGGTTCTAGACTCCCCCACTATAGGAAACATCCTCTCCACATCGACTCTATCTGTATCCTTTGGTCCTAGACTTGCCCACCACAGGAAACATCCTCTCCTCATCCACTCTATCTGTGTCCTCTGGTCCTAGACTCCCCTACTATAGGAAACATCCTCTCCACATCCACTCTATCTGTGTGCTCTGGTCCTAGACTCCCCCACTACAGGAAACATCCTCTCCACATCCACTCTATCTGTGTCCTCTGGTCCTACACTCCCCCACTACTGGAAACATCCTCTCCACTTCCACTATCTGTGTCCTCTGGACCCAGACTCCCTCACTATAGGAAACATCCTCTCCCCATCCACTCTATCTGTGTCCTCTGGTCCTAGACTCCCCACTCCAGGAAACATCCTCTCCACATCCACTCTATCTGTGGTCCTAGACTCCCCACTTCAGGAAACATCCTCTCCACATCCACTCTATCTGTGTCCTCTGGTCCTAGACTCCGCTACTATAGGAAACATCCTCTCCACATCCACTCTATCTGTGTGCTCTGGTCCTAGACTCCCCCACTACAGGAAACAACCTCTCCACATCCACTCTATCTGTGTCCTCTGGTCCTACACTCCCCCACTACTGGAAACATCCTCTCCACATCCACTCTATCTGTGTCCTCTGGACCCAGACTCCCTCACTATAGGAAACATCCTCTCCCCATCCACTCTATCGGTGTCCTCTGGTCCTAGACTCCCCACTCCAGGAAACATCCTCTCCACATCCACTCTATCTGTGGTCCTAGACTCCCCACTTCAGGAAACATCCTCTCCACATCCACTCTATCTGTGTCCTCTGGCCCTAGACTCCCCCACTATAGGAAACATCCTCTCCACATCCACTCTATCTGTGTCCTCTGGCCCTAGAGTCCCCACTATAGGAAACATCCTCTCCACATCCACTCTATCTGTGTCCTCTGGACCCAGACTCCCTCACATTAGGAAACATCCTCTCCCCATCCACTCTATCTGTGTCCTCTGGTCCTAGACTCCCCACTCCAGGAAACATCCTCTCCAAATCCACTCTAGCTGTGTCCTTTGGTTCTAGACTTGACCACTACAGGAAACATCCTCTCCCCATCCACTCTATCTGTGTGCTCTGGTCCTAGACTCCCCCACTACAGGAAACATCCTCTCCACATCCACTCTATCTGTGTCCTCTGGTCCTACACTCCCCCACTACTGGAAACATCCTCTCCACATCCACTCTATCTGTGTCCTCTGGCCCTAGAGTCCCCACTATAGGAAACATCCTCTCCACTTCCACTCTATCTGTGTCCTCTGGTTCTAGACTCCCCCACTACAGGATACATCCTCTCCACATCCACTCTATCTGTGTCCTCTGGTCCTAGACTCCCCCACTATAGGAAACATCCTCTTCACATCCACTCTATCGGTGTCCTCTGGTCCTAGACTCCCCCACTACAGGATACATCCTCTCCACATCCACTCTATCTGTGTCCTCTGGTACTAGACTCCCCCAGTATAAGAAACATCTTCTCCACATCCACTCTAACTGTGTCCTCTGGTCTTAGGCTCCCCCACTATAGGAAACATCCTCTCCAAATCCACTCTAGCTGTGTCCTTTGGTTCTAGACTTGACCACTACAGGAAACATCCTCTCCCCATCCACTCTATCTGTGTGCTCTGGTCCTAGACTCCCCCACTACAGGAAACATCCTCTCCACATCCACTCTATCTGTGTCCTCTGGTCCTACACTCCCCCACTACTGGAAACATCCTCTCCACATCCACTCTATCTGTGTCCTCTGGCCCTAGAGTCCCCACTATAGGAAACATCCTCTCCACTTCCACTCTATCTGTGTCCTCTGGTTCCAGACTCCCCCACTATAGGAAACATCCTCTCCACATCGACTCTATCTGTATCCTTTGGTCCTAGACTTGACCACTACAGGAAACATCCTATCACTTCCACTCTATCTGTGTCCTCTGGTCCTAGACTCGCCCATTATAGGAAACATCCTCTCACTTCCACGTTATCTGTGTCCTCTGGTCCTAGACTCGCCCATTATAGGAAAAATCCTCTCACTTCCACGTTAGCTGTGTCCTCTGGTCCTAGACTCCCCCACTATAGGAAACATCCTCTCCACATCCGCTCTATCTGTGGTCCTAGACTCCCCACTTCAGGAAACATCCTCTCCACATCCACTCTATCTGTGTCCTCTGGCCCTAGACTCCCCCACTATAGGAAACATCCTCTCCACATCCACTCTATCTGTGTCCTCTGGCCCTAGAGTCCCCACTATAGGAAACATCCTCTCTACATCCACTCTATCTGTGTCCTCTGGCCCTAGAGTCCCCACTATAGGAAACATCCTCTCCACTTCCACTCTATCTGTGTCCTCTGGTTCTAGACTCCCCCACTATAGGAAACATCCTCTCCACATCGACTCTATCTGTATCCTTTGGTCCTAGACTTGCCCACCACAGGAAACATCCTCTCCTCATCCACTCTATCTGTGTCCTCTGGTCCTAGACTCCCCTACTATAGGAAACATCCTCTCCACATCCACTCTATCTGTGTGCTCTGGTCCTAGACTCCCCCACTACAGGAAACATCCTCTCCACATCCACTCTATCTGTGTCCTCTGGTCCTACACTCCCCCACTACTGGAAACATCCTCTCCACTTCCACTATCTGTGTCCTCTGGACCCAGACTCCCTCACTATAGGAAACATCCTCTCCCCATCCACTCTATCTGTGTCCTCTGGTCCTAGACTCCCCACTCCAGGAAACATCCTCTCCACATCCACTCTATCTGTGGTCCTAGACTCCCCACTTCAGGAAACATCCTCTCCACATCCACTCTATCTGTGTCCTCTGGTCCTAGACTCCGCTACTATAGGAAACATCCTCTCCACATCCACTCTATCTGTGTGCTCTGGTCCTAGACTCCCCCACTACAGGAAACAACCTCTCCACATCCACTCTATCTGTGTCCTCTGGTCCTACACTCCCCCACTACTGGAAACATCCTCTCCACATCCACTCTATCTGTGTCCTCTGGACCCAGACTCCCTCACTATAGGAAACATCCTCTCCCCATCCACTCTATCGGTGTCCTCTGGTCCTAGACTCCCCACTCCAGGAAACATCCTCTCCACATCCACTCTATCTGTGGTCCTAGACTCCCCACTTCAGGAAACATCCTCTCCACATCCACTCTATCTGTGTCCTCTGGCCCTAGACTCCCCCACTATAGGAAACATCCTCTCCACATCCACTCTATCTGTGTCCTCTGGCCCTAGAGTCCCCACTATAGGAAACATCCTCTCCACATCCACTCTATCTGTGTCCTCTGGACCCAGACTCCCTCACATTAGGAAACATCCTCTCCCCATCCACTCTATCTGTGTCCTCTGGTCCTAGACTCCCCACTCCAGGAAACATCCTCTCCAAATCCACTCTAGCTGTGTCCTTTGGTTCTAGACTTGACCACTACAGGAAACATCCTCTCCCCATCCACTCTATCTGTGTGCTCTGGTCCTAGACTCCCCCACTACAGGAAACATCCTCTCCACATCCACTCTATCTGTGTCCTCTGGTCCTACACTCCCCCACTACTGGAAACATCCTCTCCACATCCACTCTATCTGTGTCCTCTGGCCCTAGAGTCCCCACTATAGGAAACATCCTCTCCACTTCCACTCTATCTGTGTCCTCTGGTTCTAGACTCCCCCACTATAGGAAACATCCTCTCCACATCGACTCTATCTGTATCCTTTGGTCCTAGACTTGACCACTACAGGAAACATCCTATCACTTCCACTCTATCTGTGTCCTCTGGTCCTAGACTCGCCCATTATAGGAAACATCCTCTCACTTCCACGTTATCTGTGTCCTCTGGTCCTAGACTCGCCCATTATAGGAAAAATCCTCTCACTTCCACGTTAGCTGTGTCCTCTGGTCCTAGGCTCCCCCACTATAGGAAACATCCTCTCCACATCCGCTCTATCTGTGGTCCTAGACTCCCCACTTCAGGAAACATCCTCTCCACATCCACTCTATCTGTGTCCTCTGGCCCTAGACTCCCCCACTATAGGAAACATCCTCTCCACATCCACTCTATCTGTGTCCTCTGGCCCTAGAGTCCCCACTATAGGAAACATCCTCTCTACATCCACTCTATCTGTGTCCTCTGGCCCTAGAGTCCCCACTATAGGAAACATCCTCTCCACTTCCACTCTATCTGTGTCCTCTGGTTCTAGACTCCCCCACTATAGGAAACATCCTCTCCACATCGACTCTATCTGTATCCTTTGGTCCTAGACTTGCCCACCACAGGAAACATCCTCTCCTCATCCACTCTATCTGTGTCCTCTGGTCCTAGACTCCCCTACTATAGGAAACATCCTCTCCACATCCACTCTATCTGTGTGCTCTGGTCCTAGACTCCCCCACTACAGGAAACATCCTCTCCACATCCACTCTATCTGTGTCCTCTGGTCCTACACTCCCCCACTACTGGAAACATCCTCTCCACTTCCACTCTATCTGTGTCCTCTGGACCCAGACACCCTCACTATAGGAAACATCCTCTCCCCATCCACTCTATCTGTGTCCTCTGGTCCTAGACTCCCCACTCCAGGAAACATCCTCTCCACATCCACTCTATCTGTGGTCCTAGACTCCCCACTTCAGGAAACATCCTCTCCACATCCACTCTATCTGTGTCCTCTGGTTCTAGACTCCCCTACTATAGGAAACATCCTCTCCAGATCCACTCTATCTGTGTGCTCTGGTCCTAGACTCCCCCACTACAGGAAACATCCTCTCCACATCCACTCTATCTGTGTCCTCTGGTCCTACACTCCCCCACTACTGGAAACATCCTCTCCACATCCACTCTATCTGTGTCCTCTGGACCCAGACTCCCTCACTATAGGAAACATCCTCTCCCCATCCACTCTATCGGTGTCCTCTGGTCCTAGACTCCCCACTCCAGGAAACATCCTCTCCACATCCACTCTATCTGTGGTCCTAGACTCCCCACTTCAGGAAACATCCTCTCCACATCCACTCTATCTGTGTCCTCTGGCCCTAGACTCCCCCACTATAGGAAACATCCTCTCCACATCCACTCTATCTGTGTCCTCTGGCCCTAGAGTCCCCACTATAGGAAACATCCTCTCCACATCCACTCTATCTGTGTCCTCTGGACCCAGACTCCCTCACTATAGGAAACATCCTCTCCCCATCCACTCTATCTGTGTCCTCTGGTCCTAGACTCCCCACTCCAGGAAACATCCTCTCCACATCCACTCTATCTGTGGTCCTAGACTCCCAACTTCAGGAAACATCCTCTCCACATCCACTCTATCTGTGTCCTCTGGCCCTAGACTCCCCCACTATAGGAAACATCCTCTCCACATCCACTCTATCTGTGTCCTCTGGCCCTAGAGTCCCCACTATAGGAAACATCCTCTCCACATCCACTCTATCTGTGTCCTCTGGCCCTAGCATCCCCACTATAGGAAACATCCTCTCCACTTCCACTCTATCTGTGTCCTCTGGTTCTAGACTCCCCCACTATAGGAAACATCCTCTCCACATCGACTCTATCTGTGTGCTCTGGTCCTAGACTCCCCCACTACAGGAAACATCCTCTCCACATCCACTCTATCTGTGTCCTCTGGTCCTACACTCCCCCACTACTGGAAACATCCTCTCCACATCCACTCTATCTGTGTCCTCTGGACCCAGACTCCCTCACTATAGGAAACATCCTCTCCCCATCCACTCTATCTGTGTCCTCTGGTCCTAGACTCCCCACTCCAGGAAACATCCTCTCCACATCCACTCTATCTGTGGTCCTAGACTCCCCACTTCAGGAAACATCCTCTCCACATCCACTCTATCTGTGTCCTCTGGCCCTAGACTCCCCCACTATAGGAAACATCCTCTCCACTTCCACTCTATCTGTGTCCTCTGGCCCTAGAGTCCCCACTATAGGAAACATCCTCTCCACATCCACTCTATCTGTGTCCTCTGGACCCAGACTCCCTCACTATAGGAAACATCCTCTCCCCATCCACTCTATCTGTGTCCTCTGGTCCTAGACTCCCCACTCCAGGAAACATCCTCTCCACATCCACTCTATCTGTGGTCCTAGACTCCCAACTTCAGGAAACATCCTCTCCACATCCACTCTATCTGTGTCCTCTGGCCCTAGACTCCCCCACTATAGGAAACATCCTCTCCACATCCACTCTATCTGTGTCCTCTGGCCTTAGAGTCCCCACTATAGGAAACATCCTCTCCACATCCACTCTATCTGTGTCCTCTGGCCCTAGCGTCCCCACTATAGGAAACATCCTCTCCACTTCCAGTCTATCTGTGTCCTCTGGTTCTAGACTCCCCCACTATAGGAAACATCCTCTCCACATCGACTCTATCTGTATCCTTTGGTCCTAGACTTGCCCACCACAGGAAACATCCTCTCCTCATCCACTCTATCTGTGTCCTCTGGTCCTAGACTCCCCTACTATAGGAAACATCCTCTCCACATCCACTCTATCTGTGTGCTCTGGTCCTAGACTTCCCCACTACAGGAAACATCCTCTCCACATCCACTCTATCTGTGTCCTCTGGTCCTACACTCCCCCACTACTGGAAACATCCTCTCCACATCCACTCTATCTGTGTCCTCTGTACCCAGACTCCCTCACTATAGGAAACATCCTCTCCCCATCCACTCTATCTGTGTCCTCTGGTCCTAGACTCCCCACTCCAGGAAACATCCTCTCCACATCCACTCTATCTGTGGTCCTAGACTCCCCACTTCAGGAAACATCATCTCCACATCCACTCTATCTGTGTCCTCTGGCCCTAGACACCCCCACTATAGGAAACATCCTCTCCACATCCACTCTATCTGTGTCCTCTGGCCCTAGAGTCCCCACTATACGAAACATCCTCTCCACATCCACTCTATCTGTGTCCTCTGGCCCTAGAGTCCCCACTATAGGAAACATCCTCTCCACTTCCACTCTATCTGTGTCCTCTGGTTCTAGACTCCCCCACTACTGGAAACATCCTCTCCACATCCACTCTATCTGTGTCCTCTGGACCCAGACTCCCTCACTATAGGAAACATCCTCTCCCCGTCCACTCTATCTGTGTCCTCTGGTCCTAGACTCCCCACTCCAGGAAACATCCTCTCCACATCCACTCTATCTGTGGTCCTAGACTCCCCACTTCAGGAAACATCCTCTCCACATCCACTCTATCTGTGTCCTCTGGTCCTAGACTCCCCACTACAGGAAATATCCTCTCCACATCCACTCTATCTGTGTCCTCTGGACCCAGACTCCCCCACTGTAGGAAACATCCTCTCCAAATCCACTCTATCTGTGTCCTTTGGTCCTAGACTTGACCACTACAGGAAACATCCTCTTCACATCTCCTCTATCGGTGTCCTCTGGTCCTAGACTCCCCCACTATAGGAAACATCCTCTCCACATCCACTCTATCTGTGTCCTCTGGTCCTAGACTCCCCCACTACAGGAAACATCCTCTCCACATCCACTCTATCTGTGTCCTCCGGTACTAGACTCCCCCAGTATAAGAAACATCTTCTCCACATCCACTCTAACTGTGTCCTCTGGTCTTAGGCTCCCCCACTATAGGAAACATCCTCTCCAAATCCACTCTAGCTGTGTCCTTTGGTTCTAGACTTGACCACTACAGGAAACATCCTCTCCCCATCCACTCTATCTGTGTCCTCTGGTCCTAGACTCCCCACTCCAGGAAACATCCTCTCCCCATCCACTCTATCTGTGTGCTCTGGTCCTAGACTCCCCCACTACAGGAAACATCCTCTCCACATCCACTCTATCTGTGTCCTCTGGTCCTACACTCCCCCACTACTGGAAACATCCTCTCCACATCCACTCTAGCTGTGTCCTTTGGTTCTAGACTTGACCACTACAGGAAACATCCTCTCCCCATCCACTCTATCTGTGTCCTCTGGTCCTAGACTCCCCACTCCAGGAAACATCCTCTCCACATCCACTCTATCTGTGTCCTCTGGTCCTAGACTCCCCCACTACAGGAAACATCCTCTCCACATCCACTCTATCTGTGTCCTCTGGCCCTAGAGTCCCCACTATAGGAAACATCCTCTCCACTTCCACTCTATCTGTGTCCTCTGGTTCTAGACTCCCCCACTATAGGAAACATCCTCTCCACATCGACTCTATCTGTATCCTTTGGTCCTAGACTTGACCACTACAGGAAACATCCTATCACTTCCACTCTATCTGTGTCCTCTGGTCCTAGACTCGCCCATTATAGGAAACATCCTCTCACTTCCACGTTATCTGTGTCCTCTGGTCCTAGACTCGCCCATTATAGGAAAAATCCTCTCACTTCCACGTTAGCTGTGTCCTCTGGTCCTAGACTCCCCCACTATAGGAAACATCCTCTCCACATCCGCTCTATCTGTGGTCCTAGACTCCCCACTTCAGGAAACATCCTCTCCACATCCACTCTATCTGTGTCCTCTGGCCCTAGACTCCCCCACTATAGGAAACATCCTCTCCACATCCACTCTATCTGTGTCCTCTGGCCCTAGAGTCCCCACTATAGGAAACATCCTCTCTACATCCACTCTATCTGTGTCCTCTGGCCCTAGAGTCCCCACTATAGGAAACATCCTCTCCACTTCCACTCTATCTGTGTCCTCTGGTTCTAGACTCCCCCACTATAGGAAACATCCTCTCCACATCGACTCTATCTGTATCCTTTGGTCCTAGACTTGCCCACCACAGGAAACATCCTCTCCTCATCCACTCTATCTGTGTCCTCTGGTCCTAGACTCCCCTACTATAGGAAACATCCTCTCCACATCCACTCTATCTGTGTGCTCTGGTCCTAGACTCCCCCACTACAGGAAACATCCTCTCCACATCCACTCTATCTGTGTCCTCTGGTCCTACACTCCCCCACTACTGGAAACATCCTCTCCACTTCCACTCTATCTGTGTCCTCTGGACCCAGACTCCCTCACTATAGGAAACATCCTCTCCCCATCCACTCTATCTGTGTCCTCTGGTCCTAGACTCCCCACTCCAGGAAACATCCTCTCCACATCCACTCTATCTGTGGTCCTAGACTCCCCACTTCAGGAAACATCCTCTCCACATCCACTCTATCTGTGTCCTCTGGTCCTAGACTCCCCTACTATAGGAAACATCCTCTCCACATCCACTCTATCTGTGTGCTCTGGTCCTAGACTCCCCCACTACAGGAAACATCCTCTCCACATCCACTCTATCTGTGTCCTCTGGTCCTACACTCCCCCACTACTGGAAACATCCTCTCCACATCCACTCTATCTGTGTCCTCTGGACCCAGACTCCCTCACTATAGGAAACATCCTCTCCCCATCCACTCTATCGGTGTCCTCTGGTCCTAGACTCCCCACTCCAGGAAACATCCTCTCCACATCCACTCTATCTGTGGTCCTAGACTCCCCACTTCAGGAAACATCCTCTCCACATCCACTCTATCTGTGTCCTCTGGCCCTAGACTCCCCCACTATAGGAAACATCCTCTCCACATCCACTCTATCTGTGTCCTCTGGCCCTAGAGTCCCCACTATAGGAAACATCCTCTCCACATCCAATCTATCTGTGTCCTCTGGACCCAGACTCCCTCACTATAGGAAACATCCACTCCCCATCCACTCTATCTGTGTCCTCTGGTCCAAGACTCCCCACTCCAGGAAACATCCTCTCCACATCCACTCTATCTGTGGTCCTAGACTCCCAACTTCAGGAAACATCCTCTCCACATCCACTCTATCTGTGTCCTCTGGCCCTAGACTCCCCCACTATAGGAAACATCCTCTCCACATCCACTCTATCTGTGTCCTCTGGCCCTAGAGTCCCCACTATAGGAAACATCCTCTCCACATCCACTCTATCTGTGTCCTCTGGCCCTAGCATCCCCACTATAGGAAACATCCTCTCCACTTCCACTCTATCTGTGTCCTCTGGTTCTAGACTCCCCCACTATAGGAAACATCCTCTCCACATCGACTCTATCTGTATCCTTTGATCCTAGACTTGCCCACCACAGGAAACATCCACTCCTCATCAACTCTATCTGTGTCCTCTGGTCCTAGACTCCCCTACTATAGGAAACATCCTCTCCACATCCACTCTATCTGTGTGCTCTGGTCCTAGACTCCCCCACTACAGGAAACATCCTCTCCTCATCCACTCTATCTGTGTCCTCTGGTCCTACACTCCCCCACTACTGGAAACATCCTCTCCACATCCACTCTATCTGTGGTCCTGGACTCCCCACTTCAGGAAACATCCTCTCCACATCCACTCTATCTGTGTCCTCTGGCCCTAGACACCCCCACTATAGGAAACATCCTCTCCACATCCACTCTATCTGTGGTCCTGGACTCCCCACTTCAGGAAACATCCTCTCCACATCCACTCTATCTGTGTCCTCTGGCCCTAAACACCCCCACTATAGGAAACATCCTCTCCACATCCACTCTATCTGTGTCCTCTGGCCCTAGAGTCCCCACTATAGGAAACATCCTCTCCACATCCACTCTATCTGTGTCCTCTGGCCCTAGAGTCCCCACTATAGGAAACATCCTCTCCACTTCCACTCTATCTGTGTCCTCTGGTTCTAGACTCCCCCACTACTGGAAACATCCTCTCCACATCCACTCTATCTGTGTCCTCTGGACCCAGACTCCCTGACTATAGGAAACATCCTCTCCCCGTCCACTCTATCTGTGTCCTCTGGTCCTAGACTCACCACTCCAGGAAACATCCTCTCCACATCCACTCTATCTGTGGTCCTAGACTCCCCACTTCAGGAAACATCCTCTCCACATCCACTCTATCTGTGTCCTCTGGTCCTAGACTCCCCACTACAGGAAATATCCTCTCCACATCCACTCTATCTGTGTCCTCTGGACCCAGACTCCCCCACTGTAGGAAACATCCTCTCCAAATCCACTCTATCTGTGTCCTTTGGTCCTAGACTTGACCACTACAGGAAACATCCTCTTCACATCCACTCTATCGGTGTCCTCTGGTCCTAGACTCCCCCACTATAGGAAACATCCTCTCCACATCCACTCTATCTGTGTTCTCTGGTCCTAGACTCCCCCACTACAGGAAACATCCTCTCCACATCCACTCTATCTGTGTCCTCTGGTACTAGACTCCCCCAGAATAAGAAACATCTTCTCCACATCCACTCTAACTGTGTCCTCTGGTCTTAGGCTCCCCCACTATAGGAAACATCCTCTCCAAATCCACTCTATCTGTGCCCTTTGGTTCTAGACTTGACCACTACAGGAAACATCCTCTCCCCATCCACTCTATCTGTGTCCTCTGGTCCTAGACTCCCCACTCCAGGAAACATCCTCTCCACATCCACTCTATCTGTGTCCTCTGGTCCAAGACTCTTCGACTAAAGGAAACATCCTCTCCACATCCACTCTATCTATGTCCTCTGGTCCTAGAATCCCCCAGTATAGGAAACATCCTCTCCACATCCGCTCTATCTGTGTCCTCTGGTCCTAGACTCCCCCACTATAGGAAACATCCTCTCACTTCCACGTTATCTGTGTCCTCTGGTCCTAGACTCGCCCATTATAGGAAAAATCCTCTCACTTCCACGTTAGCTGTGTCCTCTGGTCCTAGACTCCCCCACTATAGGAAACATCCTCTCCACATCCGCTCTATCTGTGTCCTCTGGTCCGAGACTCCCCACTACAGGAAACATCCTCTCCACATCCACTCTATCTGTGTCCTCTGGCCCTAGAGTCCCCACTATAGGAAACATCCTCTCCACATCCACTCTATCTGTGTCCTCTGGCCCTAGAGTCCCCATTATAGGAAACATCCTCTCCACTTCCACTCTATCTGTGTCCTCTGGTACTAGACTCCCCCACTATAGGAAACATCCTCTCCACATCGACTCTATCTGTATCCTTTGGTCCTAGACTTGCCCACCACAGGAAACATCCTCTCCTCATCCACTCTATCTGTGTCCTCTGGTGCTAGACTCCCCTACTATAGGAAACATCCTCTCCACATCCACTCTATCTGTGCGCTCTGGTCCTAGACTCCCCCACTACAGGAAACAACCTCTCCACATCCACTCTATCTGTGTCCTCTGGTCCTACACTCCCCCACTACTGGAAACATCCTCTCCACATTCACTCTATCTGTGTCCTCTGGACCCAGACTCCCTCACTATAGGAAACATCCTCACCCCATCCACTCTATCTGTGTCCTCTGGTCCTAGACTCCCCACTCCAGGAAACATCCTCTCCACATCCACTCTATCTGTGTCCTCTGGTCCTAGACTCCCCCACTACAGGAAACATCCTCTCCACATCCACTCTATCTGTGTCCTCTGGCCCTAGAGTCCCCACTATAGGAAACATCCTCTCCACTTCCACTCTATCTGTGTCCTCTGGTTCTAGACTCCCCCACTATAGGAAACATCCTCTCCACATCGACTCTATCTGTATCCTTTGGTCCTAGACTTGACCACTACAGGAAACAGCCTATCACTTCCACTATGTGTCCTCTGGTCCTAGACTCGCCCATTATAGGAAACCTCCTCTCACTTCCACGTTATCTGTGTCCTCTGGTCCTAGACTCGCCCATTACAGGAAAAATCCTCTCACTTCCACGTTAGCTGTGTCCTCTGGTCCTAGACTCCCCCACTATAGGAAACATCCTCTCCACATCCGCTCTATCTGTGGTCCTAGTCTCCCCACTTCAGGAAACATCCTCTCCACATCCACTCTATCTGTGTCCTCTGGCCCTAGACTCCCCCACTATAGGAAACATCCTCTCCACATCCACTCTATCTGTGTCCTCTGGCCCTAGAGTCCCCACTATAGTAAACATCCTCTCCACATCCACTCTATCTGTGTCCTCTGGCCCTAGAGTCCCCACTATAGGAAACATCCTCTCCACTTCCACTCTATCTGTGTCCTCTGGTCTTAGGCTCCCCCACTATAGGAAACATCCTATCCAAATCCACTCTATCTGTGTCCTTTGGTTCTAGACTTGACCACTACAGGAAACATCCTCTTCACATCCACTCTATCTGTGTCCTCTGGTCCTAGACTCCCCCACTATAGGAAACATCCTCTCCACATCCACTCTATCTGTGTCCTCTGGTCCTAGACTCCCCCACTATAGGAAACATCCTCTCCACATCCACTCTTTCTGTGTCCTCTGGCCCTAGAGTCCCCATTATAGGAAACATCCTCTCCACTTCCACTCTATCTGTGTCCTCTGGTTCTAGACTCCCCCACTATAGGAAACATCCTCTCCACATCGACTCTATCTGTATCCTTTGGTCCTAGACTCCCCTACTATAGGAAACATCCTCTCCACATCCACTCTATCTGTGCGCTCTGGTCCTAGACTCCCCCACTACTGGAAACATCCTCTCCACATCCACTCTATCTGTGTCCTCTGGACCCAGACTCCCTCACTATAGGAAACATCCTCTCCCCATCCACTCTATCTGTGTCCTCTGGTCCTAGACTCCCCACTCCAGGAAACATCCTCTCCACATCCACTCTATCTGTGTCCTCTGGTCCTAGACTCCCCCACTACAGGAAACATCCTCTCCACATCCACTCTATCTGTGTCCTCTGGCCCTAGAGTCCCCACTATAGGAAACATCCTCTCCACTTCCACTCTATCTGTGTCCTCTGGTTCTAGACTCCCCCACTATAGGAAACATCCTCTCCACATCCGCTCTATCTGTGGTCCTAGTCTCCCCACTTCAGGAAACATCCTCTCCACATCCACTCTATCTGTGTCCTCTGGCCCTAGACTCCCCCAATATAGGAAACATCCTCTCCACTTCCACTCTATCTGTGTCCTCTGGTCTTAGGCTCCCCCACTATAGGAAACATCCTATCCAAATCCACTCTATCTGTGTCCTTTGGTTCTAGACTTGTCCACTACAGGAAACATCCTCTTCACATCCACTCTATCTGTGTCCTCTGGTCCTAGACTCCCCCACTATAGGAAACATCCTCTCCACATCCACTCTATCTGTGTCCTCTGGTCCTAGACTCCCCCACTATAGGAAACATCCTCTCCACATCCACTCTTTCTGTGTCCTCTGGCCCTAGAGTCCCCATTATAGGAAACATCCTCTCCACTTCCACTCTATCTGTGTCCTCTGGTTCTAGACTCCCCCACTATAGGAAACATCCTCTCCACATCGACTCTATCTGTATCCTTTGGTCCTAGACTCCCCTACTATAGGAAACATCCTCTCCACATCCACTCTATCTGTGCTCTCTGGTCCTAGACTCCCCCACTACAGGAAACATCCTCTCCACATCCACTCTATCTGTGTCCTCTGGTCCTACACTCCCCCACTACTGGAAACATCCTCTCCACATCCACTCTATCTGTGTCCTCTGGACCCAGACTCCCTCACTATAGGAAACATCCTCTCCCCATCCACTCTATCTGTGTCCTCTGGTCCTAGACTCCCCACTCCAGGAAACATCCTCTCCACATCCACTCTATCTGTGTCCTCTGGTCCTAGACTCCCCCACTACAGGAAACATCCTCTCCACATCCACTCTATCTGTGTCCTCTGGCCCTAGAGTCCCCACTATAGGAAACATCCTCTCCACTTCCACTCTATCTGTGTCCTCTGGTTCTAGACTCCCCCACTATAGGAAACATCCTCTCCACATCGACTCTATCTGTATCCTTTGGTCCTAGACTTGACCACTACAGGAAACATCCTATCACTTCCACTCTATCTGTGTCCTCTGGTCCTAGACTCGCCCATTATAGGAAACATCCTCTCACTTCCACGTTATCTGTGTCCTCTGGTCCTAGACTCGCCCATTATAGGAAAAATCCTCTCAATTCCACGTTAGCTGTGTCCTCTGGTCCTAGACTCCCCCACTATAGGAAACATCCTCTCCACATCCGCTCTATCTGTGGTCCTAGACTCCCCACTTCAGGAAACATCCTCTCCACATCCACTCTATCTGTGTCCTCTGGCCCTAGACTCCCCCACTATAGGAAACATCCTCTCCACATCGACTCCATCTGTATCCTTTGGTCCTAGTCTTGCCCACCACAGGAAACATCCTCTCCTCATCCACTCTATCTGTGTCCTCTGGTCCTAGACTCCCCTACTATAGGAAACATCCTCTCCACATCCACTCTATCTGTGTGCTCTGGTCCTAGACTCCCCCACTACTGGAAACATCCTCTCCATTTCCACTCTATCTGTGTCCTCTGGACCCAGACTCCCTCACTATAGGAAACATCCTCTCCCCATCCACTCTATCTGTGTCCTCTGGTCCTAGACTCCCCACTCCAGGAAACATCCTCTCCACATCCACTCTATCTGTGGTCCTAGACTCCCCACTTCAGGAAACATCCTCTCCACATCCACTCTATCTGTGTCCTCTGGTCCTAGACTCCCCACTACAGGAAATATCCTCTCCACATCCACTCTATCTGTGTCCTCTGGACCCAGACTCCCCCACTATAGGAAACATCCTCTCCACATCCACTCTATCTGTGTCCTCTGGCCCTAGAGTCCCACTATAGGAAACATCCTCTCCACATCCACTCTATCTGTGTCCTCTGGCCCTAGAGTCCCCACTATAGGAAACATCCTCTCCACTTCCACTCTATCTGTGTCCTCTGGTTCTAGACTCCCCCACTATAGGAAACATCCTCTCCACATCGACTCTATCTGTATCCTTTGGTCCTAGACTTGCCCACCACAGGAAACATCCTCTCCTCATCCACTCTATCTGTGTCCTCTGGTCCTAGACTCCCCTACTATAGGAAACATCCTCTCCACATCCACTCTATCTGTGTGCTCTGGTCCTAGACTCCCCCACTACAGGAAACATCCTCTCCACATCCACTCTATCTGTGTCCTCTGGTCCTACACTCCCCCACTACTGGAAACATCCTCTCCACTTCCACTCTATCTGTGTCCTCTGGACCCAGACTCCCTCACTATAGGAAACATCCTCTCCCCATCCACTCTATCTGTGTCCTCTGGTCCTAGACTCCCCACTCCAGGAAACATCCTCTCCACATCCACTCTATCTGTGGTCCTAGACTCCCCACTTCAGGAAACATCCTCTCCACATCCACTCTATCTGTGTCCTCTGGTCCTAGACTCCCCACTACAGGAAATATCCTCTCCACATCCACTCTATCTGTGTCCTCTGGACCCAGACTCCCCCACTATAGGAAACATCCTCTCCAAATCCACTCTATCTGTGTCCTTTGGTCCTAGACTTGACCACTACAGGAAACATCCTCTTCACATCCACTCTATCTGTGTCCTCTGGTCCTAGACTCCCCCACTACAGGGAACATCCTCTCCACATCCACTCTATCTGTGTCCTCTGGTACTAGACTCCCCCTGTATAAGAAACATCTTCTCCACATCCACTCTATCTGTGTCCTCTGGTCTTAGGCTCCCCCACTATAGGAAACATCCTATCCAAATCCACTCTATCTGTGTCCTTTGGTTCTAGACTTGACCACTACAGGAAACATCCTCTTCACATCCACTCTATCTGTGTCCTCTGGTCCTAGACTCCCCCACTATAGGAAACATCCTCTCCACATCCACTCTATCTGTGTCCTCTGGTCCTAGACTCCCCCACTATAGGAAACATCCTCTCCACATCCACTCTATCGGTGTCCTCTGGTCCAAGACTCCCCGACTAAAGGAAACATCCTCTCCACATCCACTCTATCTATGTCCTCTGGTCCTAGAATCCCCCAGTATAGGAAACATCCTCTCCACATCCGCTCTATCTGTGTCCTCTGGTCCTAGACTCCCCCACTATAGGAAACATCCTCTTCACATCCACTCTATCGGTGTCCTCTGGTCCTAGACTCCCCCACTATAGGAAACATCGTCTTCACATCCACTCTATCGGTGTCCTCTGGTCCTAGACTCCCCCACTATAGGAAACATCCTCTCCACATCCACTCTATCTGTGTCCTCTGGTCTTAGGCTCCCCCACTATAGGAAACATCCTCTCCAAATCCACTCTATCTGTGTCCTTTGGTTCTAGACTTGACCACTACAGGAAACATCCTCTTCACATCCACTCTATCTGTGTCCTCTGGTCCTAGACTCCCCCAGTATAGGAAACATCCTCTCCACATCCACTCTATCTGTGTCCTCTGTCCAAGACTCCCCGACTAAAGGAAACATCCTCTCCACATCCACTCTATCGGTGTCCTCTGGTCCTAGAATCCCCCACTATAGGAAACATCCTCTTCACATCCACTCTATCGGTGTCCTCTGGTCCTAGACTCCCCCACTATAGGAAACATCCTCTCCACATCCACTCTATCTGTGTCCTCTGGTACTAGACTCCCCCAGTATAGAAACATCTTCTCCACATCCACTCTATCTGTGTCCTCTGGTCTTAGGCTCCCCCACTATAGGAAACATCCTCTCCAAATCCGCTCTATCTGTGTCCTTTGGTTCTAGACTTGACCACTACAGGAAACATCCTCTTCACATCCACTCTATCTGTGTCCTCTGGTCCTAGACTCCCCCACTATAGGAAACATCCTCTGCACATCCACTCTATCTGTGTCCTCTGGTCCAAGACTCCCCGACTAAAGGAAACATCCTCTCCACATCCACTCTATCTGTGTCCTCTGGTCCGAGACTCTTCGACTAAAGGAAACATCCTCTCCACATCCACTCTATCTGTGTCCTCTGGTCCTAGACTCCCCCACTATAGGAAACATCCTCTCCACATCCACTCTATCTCTGTCCTCTGATCCTAGACTCCCCCACTACAGGAAACATCCTCTCACTTCCACTCTATCTAGACCTTTCAATACCCAGCTTTCATTGAGATTCCGCCACCCCCCCCCCCCCCCCATTCTTCCAGCATGTCCAGGCCTAGAAACACCAAATGTTTCCCCTACTCATTCCGGGGATTGCTCTCGTCAAACTCCTCTGGACTCTCTCAAACGCCAGTCCTTCCTTTCTTAGACACGTGGCCCAAAATTGCTCACAATCCTTCAAGTGTAGTCTGACCAGTGCCTTGTAAGGCCCCAAGATCACCACCTTGCTCTTACATTCTCGTCCAACACCTGCTCCCGTTCTCCACGTGACCCTGATTTGGAGCTGGGGGGTGGAGGGGCGATAAGCAGGTAAAACACATTGCTCAATGTTGACCTGCAGGCTACTGGAAGGAAGGAGCACGTAACAACTCCTTCAGTAGAGACGTATTTCCACCCTGCCACCCAAATGCAGGATTAGGTCACGGGAAATCGAATCCCACTACTATCTTCTGTAGAATTGAAGTTTACACAACAAATTTTACATATATAGAACATTGATCATAGTAAACCTGACATCTCCTCTGTACCTGCTCCTGTGGCAACCACTTCAGCCGCGGGGAAAAAGCCTCTGACTATCCACACGATCAATGCATCTCATCATCTTGTACACCTCTATCAGGTCACCTCTCATCCTTCGTCACTCCAAGGAAAAAAGGCCAAGTTCTCTCAGCCTATTTGCATAAGGCATGCTCCCCAATCCAGGCAACATCCTAGTAACTCTCCTCTGCACCCTTTCTGTGGCTTCCACATCCTTCCTGTAGTGAGGCGACCAGAACTGAGCACAGTACTCCAAGTGGAGTCTGACCAGGGTCCTATATAGCTGCAACATTACCTCCCGGCTCCTAAATTCAATTCCACGATTGATGAAGGCCAATATACCGTACGCCTTCTTAAGCTCAGAGTCAATCTGTACTGCAGCTTTGAGTATCTTTTTGACTCGGACCCCAAGATTCCTCTGATCCTCCACACTGCCAAGAGTCTTATCATTAATGCTATATTCTGCCATCATATTTGACCTACCAAAATGAACCACCTCACATTTATCTGTGTTGAAATCCATCTGCCACTTCTCAGCCCAGTTTTTCATCCTATCAATGTCCTGCTGTAACCTTTGACAGCCCTCCACTCTATTCACAACACCCCCAACCTTTGTGTCATCAGCAAACTTACTAACCCATCCCTCCACTTCCTCATCCAGGTCATTTATAAAAACCACAAAGAGTAGGGGTACCAGAACAGATCCCTGAGACACACCACTGGTCACCAACCTCCTGTCTACAACCACTCTTTGCCTTCTGTGGCCAAGCCAGTTCTGGATCCACAAAACAAGGTCCCCTTAGATC
Organism: Hypanus sabinus; assembly: GCF_030144855.1. Classification (NCBI taxonomy): domain Eukaryota; kingdom Metazoa; phylum Chordata; class Chondrichthyes; order Myliobatiformes; family Dasyatidae; genus Hypanus; species Hypanus sabinus. Next base: position 6,686,868 of record NC_082731.1, on the reverse strand, counting down.
CCATGCCTCCTTATTTTCTCAATAAGCCTTACATGGGGTACCTTATCAAATGCCTTGCTGAAATCCATATACACTACATCTACTGCTCTACCTTCATCAATGTGTTTAGTCACATTCTCAAGAAATTCAATCAGGCTCGTAAAGCACGACCTGCCTTTGACAAAGCCATGCTGACTATTCCTAATCATATATGCCTTTCCAAATGTTCATAAATCCTGCTTCTCAGGATCTTCTCCATCAACTCACGAACCACTGAAGTAAGACTCACTGGTTTATAATTACCTGGGCTCTCTCTACTCCCTTTCTTGAATAATGGAACAACATCCGCTACCCTCCAATCCTCTGGAACCTCTCCCATCCCCGTTGACCATTCAAAGATCATCACAAGAGGCTCAGCAATCTCCTCCCTTGCCTCCCACAGTAGCCTGGAGTGCATCTCGTCCGGTCCCGGTGACTTATCCAACTTGATGCTTTCCAAAAGTTCCAGCACATCCTCTTCCTTAATATCTACATCCTCAAACTTTTCAGTCCACTGTAAGTCATCCCTACAATCACCAAGATCCTTTTCTGTCATGAATACTGAAGCAAAGTATTCAGTAAGTACCTCTGCTATCTCCTCTGGTTCCATACACGCTTTTCCACTGTCATACCTGATTGGTCCTATTCTCTCACATCTTATCCTCTTGCTCTTCACATACTTGTAGAATGCCTTGGGGCTTTCTTTAATCCTGTCCACCAAGGCCTTCTCACGGCCCCTTCTGGCTCCACTAATTTCTTTCTTAAGCTATTTCCTACTAGCCTTATAATCTTCTATCGTTACCTAGTTATTGATTCCTAGGTTGTCAAGCCGAGGAGTGGTAGTGAGGACAAGCTCCCACTACCTAAAAGTGCTCCTCACGGCGTGCGACTCAAATAGCCTCTGACAACCAAGTCCAACTCCCGGCCTTCTCGTGTGGTTTAGCCTCTAAGCCCAGCGGAACCGTTTCTACCGACAGGAGAAGGGTGAAGGTGGGTCCTGGCGCCTTAAAACCAGTGCTTCAGGTAGACGGAGCTCGCCAGCCTGGGAAAGCAGTCCACCTATGAGAGGGAAAACTCTGATCTCAAACCTCCGCTGCCTTGCGGCCATACCCACTCATGGGAGAGGCTTCCGGAGTAAACCCTGAGGACAAATCCGGAGCTGGAGTCCCTAAGGCAGTCCGATGTTGCCTTCAACCTCGTTCTGGTGACTCCTGCGACGACACTGGTGCCAAGCTGTATCGGCCCTTGCCCTTCCCTTGGACAACATCGGTGTCGTGGAGAGGGGAGAATCACTGCATGAGCGACTGCCAGTCTTGCCCAGGCCTGTGCCCTGGAGGGGACAGTTCAGTAGACTTTACAGGCACAGATCCATGGCCTCGCGAGGCTAACAGATGCCACCACTTAGTTAGTTGAACCTTTCTTATAGAAACATAGAAAACCTACAGCACAATACAGGCCCTTCTGTCCACAGAGCTGTGCCGAACACATCCCTACCTTAGAACTACCTAGGCCTTACCCATAGTCCTCTGTTTTTCTAAGCTCCATGTAGCCATCCAGGAGTCTCTTGAAAGACCCTATCGTTTCCACCTCCACCATCGCCACTGGCAGTCCATTCCACACACTCACCACTCTCTGCTTAAAAAAACTTACCCCTAACATCTCCTCTGTACCTACTTCCAAGCACCTTAAAACTACACTCTCACAGTCCTGGGAAAAAGCCTCTGACTATCCACACGATCAATGCCTCTCATCATCTTGTACACCTCTATCAGGTCACCTCTCATCCTCCGTCGCTCCAAGGAGAAAGGGCCGAGTTTGCTCAACCTATGCTCCCCAATCCAGGCAACGTCTTTGTAAATCTCCTCTGCACCCTTTCTATGATTTCCTCATCTTCTTTTCTTCTTGACTGGGTTTACAACCGCTGTTCCTGTACGCTGCCATCCTTTCCCTGCCTCATTGGAGGGTACCTATGCAGAACGCCACAAATGCCCCCTGAACACTTGCCACATTTCTTCCGTACATTTCCCTGAGAACGTGTGCTCAGAGGACCAGGTCTTTCAACCCACAATGATGCCAGACGATGCCAAGTTAAATCCGTATGGGGTCTCCAATGCACAGGATCAGAAAGAGCGGCTGGGGGGTTGTAAACTCAGCCAGCTCCACCACAGGCCCAAGCCTCCCCACCATCGAGGACGTCTCCAAGAAGGTGGCATCCATCATTCAGGACCCCAAAGCCCAGGACTTACCCTCTTCTCATTGCTACCCAAGTAAAGCAGTGAGGACCCACACTCAGCGTTTTAGGAACAACTCATTCCCTCCACTCTCAGATACCTCGGCGGCCCATGACCCCTGAACACTACCTCGATATTCCTCTTTGTAACTCATCGTAATGTTCACCTCTCGCTCTGTGCTGCTGCCACAAAACTTGGGATATGAGAAAATGTGTCAATGGTAGTAAAACAGATTCCGATCTCTGCTGCCCGCTCGTGATCTGTATTCCTCCATTCGCTGCATAAGCATGTGTCTGTGCTAAAGCTTCTCCAACACCACTCCTCATGGCACTTTTTGGGTGTAAGTGGAGTAACGATCCTATCTGGATTAAACTCCATCAGCTACCACTCCACCCATGTCTATAATAATGTCTGATAAGGTCCCACATAGGAGATTAGTGGGTAAAATCAAAGCTCAGGGCATTGGGGGGAAGACATTGACATGGATAGAAAACTGGTTGGCAGATAGAAAGCAAAGGATGATGGTGAATGGGTGTTTCTTGGAATGGCAGGTGGTGACTAGTGGGGTGCCACAGGGCTCAGTATTGGGACCACAGCTGTTTACAATTTATGTCAACGATTCAGATGAAGGCATTGAGAATAACATCAGCAAGTTTGCTGATGATACTAAGCTGGGTGGCAGTGTGACATGTGATGAGGATGTTAGGAGAATTCAGGGTGACTTGGATAGGCTGGGTGAGTGGGCAGATACTTGGCAGATGGCGTTTAATGTGAATAAGTGTGAGGTTATCCACTTTGGGAGTAAGAACAGGAAGGCAGATTATTATCTGAACGGTGTAGAGTTAGGTAAGGGAGAAATACAAAGAGATCTAGGAGTCCTTGTTCATCTGTCACTGAAGGTGAATGAGCAAGTGCAGCAGGCAGTGAAGAAGGCTAATGGAATGTTGGCCTTTATTACAAAGGGAATTGAGTACAAGAGCAAGGAAATCCTCTTGCATTTGTACAGAGCCCTGGTGAGACCACACCTGGAGTATTGTGTACAGTTTTGGTCTCCAGGGTTAAGGAAGGACATCCTGGCTGTAGAGGAAGTGCAGCATAGATTCACAAGCTTAATTCCTGGACTGTCTTACGCGGAGAGGTTAGAGAGACTGGGCTTGTACATGCTGGAATTAAGGAGATTGAGAGGGGATCTGATTGAAACATATAAGATTATTAAGGGATTGGACAAGATAAAGGCAGGAAATATGTTCCAGCTGCTGGGAGAGTCCATTACCAGAGGGCATGGTTTGAGAATAAGGGGTAGGTCATTTAAGACAGAGTTAAGGAAAGACTTCTTCTCCCTGAGAGTTGTGGGGGTCTGGAATGCACTGCCTCAGAAGGCAGTGGAGGCCAATTCTCTGGATGCTTTCAAGAAGGAGCTAGATAGGTATCTTATGGATAGGGGAATCAAGGGATATGGGGACAAGGCAGGAACCGGGTATTGATAGTAGATGATCAGCCATGATCTCAGAATGGCGGTGCAGGCTCAAAGGGCCGAATGGTCTACTTCACCTATTGTCTATTGTCTATTATAATTAATGTGATAACCTTCCTCAAAGTCAAAAACGTCTCCAGATTTTACGTCATCTGTACCCTGCAATAACCTTCCTCACAGTCCACAGCTCCCCCAGTCATCTGCAAATTTACTAACCAACCTACCTGCATGTTAATCCTGGTCATTCACACTTGGCCAGCAATCTGTGGAACAGCACTGGCCACAGACTCCCAGCCAGAATAACACCCTGTCATTTTGGAATTCAACTCCGATGGACAGTGGATTGCAGTCAAGAGGCATGTGTCACTCCAGATTTATAAAATCACGGATAAGGTGAATGGTCGCAGTCTTTTCTTCTAAAGGTCCGGGAATCTAACGCCGGACAACTTATCCAGGGAAAGATTTAATAGGGCAAATTTTTCCACAAAGGATGGAATAAGTTGTTGTAAGAAGTGGTGGGTACAGGTAGAACGACAGTGTTTAGAATGGATAGGAAAGATTCAGATTTATTTATCACATGTACATTGAAACATGCAATGAAATGTGTGGTGCTGCAGGCAGCCAACACCAGCAGTGTGACACAATATTCCACGGATCATTAACAGCAACACCAGCCCTTTTCCCAATATGCCCCCCACCCACTCACTCTCACACAGGAAGAGAGGGATATGAGCCAAAATGCACAAAATGGGATGTGTAGATAGTTATGTCAGTCAGCATGACAAATTGGCGTGGTCTTTCACTGATTCCATTATAGTTATTATTCTATTGTGGATTTGCTGTGTACGCCCAACAAAATGAATCTTGGCATCGGATATTGTGACATGCTTGCACTTTAATAATAAATTTACTTTGATAATAAAGGGTGTTTCTGTACTGAATGACTATGAGACCAGCTAGGCAGGTTGCCTCTCCACTCAAAGGTGATGGAGGATGATCAATAAATTGTGGGCCTCACATATGATGGTTCTTGTCCTGGAACTTAAGACTGAACAGGAAGATGAACAATCGCCAGATCTCAGATAGTTGAAAAGGAGCCTAAGACTAAGATTTAATGTTTTATTGGGCTAGTGCTAAGTGATCTAAATGGTCATACTGTTGCTAAACTGTTGTGATTGGAGTTGTTCGACAACCAAATGGATGAAGGGAAACTAAAGATAGAGTCCAGAGGAGTTTCAGGAGAATGATTCCAGGAATGAAGGGGTTAACATATGAGGAATGTTTGACAGCTTTGGAACTTAGAAGAATGAATTGAGAAACTCACTGGAATTTAGAAGAATGCATGGGATCTCATTGAAACCTACCGAATGTTGAAAGGACTAGATAGGGTGGATGTGGAGAGGGTGTTTCCTATGGAGGTGGTATCGAGAACTAGAGGGCACAACCTCAAAACTGAGGGGCAACCTTTAGAACAGACATAAGGAGAGTTTTTTTTAGGCATGGAGTACTGAATCTGTGGAATGCTCTGCCACAGATCACAGCGGAGGCCAAGTCCATGGGTATATTTAAGGCGGAAGGTGATCGTTTCCTGATTGGTCAGGCCATCTAAGGTTATGGCGAGAAGGCAGGTGTATGGGGTTGAGTGGGATCCGGGATAGCCATGATGTAGAGCAGATTCGATGGGCTGAATGGCTTAATTCTGTTCCAATGTCTTATGGTCTTATAGATGTTCCTGAACGTGGTAGTGTGAGCCTTCAGGCTTCTGTACCTCCTGTTCGATGGGAGCTGTGATAAGATGGCATGGATCAGATGATGGGAATCTCTGATGGCAGATGTTGCCTCCTGAAGCAGCTCCTCCTGTAGATACTACCAACAAGACAGAGAAGGTCAGTTAATTGTCCAATGCCCATTACTTCCAACCACCTTTGATGGCCAAAGTGCTGCTCCACAAGGATCTGGTTGCAGTTAATTCTGGAATTCTTAGCTTCATCTAAGAACGAAGGTCCAGGAGTTTGATCAGGGAAGCAGAATGACAGAACTGGTAGAAGTATTGCCTCATGCTCCAGTGATGCCAACCCAATCCCGGTCTCTGCCAATGTCTCTATGCAGTTTGGACATTCTCTCTGCGATTCTGTGGATTTCCTCTGTGTTCACATCCCAAAGATGTGTGGGTCAGTAGACGTGTGGCCACCGTGTATTTTCCATGATGTACAGGGGAGGGGTAAAATGTGGGGGGACTTGATGGGAATGTTAGGAAAGCAGGTTGCAGGGAAAATTAGTGCCTCTATTCCCTTAGAAACTTGCAAAGACTTGTCATGACATTTGACAAACTTCTATAGGTGTGTGGTGGAGAGTATATTGACTGGTTGCATCACAGCCTGGTATGGAAACACCAATGCACTTAAACGAAAAATCCCACAAAAGTAGTGGATACAGCCCAGTCCATCGTGGGTTAAGCCCTGCCCATCATTCTGCACATCTATATGAGGTGTTGTTGCAAGAAGTAGTATCCATCATCCACAAACCCCCACCACCCTTCTCACTGCTGCCATAGGAAGGAAGTACGGGAACCTCAGGACCCACCCCTCTATCATCAGGAAGGAAGTACAGGAACCTCAGGACCCACCCCTCTATCATCAGGAAGGAAGTACGGGAACCTCAGGACCAACCCCTCTGCCATCAGGAAGGAGGTACGGGAACCTCAGGACCCACCCCTCTACCATCAGGAAGGAGGTACGGGAACCTCAGGACCCACCCCTCTACCATCAGGAAGGAGGTACGGGAACCTCAGGACCCACCCCTCTACCATCAGGAAGGAGGTACGGGAACCTCAGGACCCACCCCTCTATCATCCGGAAGGAGGTACGGGAACCTCAGGACCCACCCCTCTACCATCAGGAAGGAGGTACGGGAACCTCAGGACCCACCCCTCTATCATCCGGAAGGAGGTACGGGAACCCCAGGACCCACCCCTCTACCATCAGGAAGGAGGTACGGGAACCTCAGGACCCACCCCTCTGCCACCAGGAAGGAGGTACGGGAACCTCAGGACCCACCCCTCTGCCATCAGGAAGGAAGTACGGGAACCTCAGGACCCACCCCTCTGCCATCAGGAAGGAGGTACGGGAACCTCAGGACCCACCCCTCTGCCATCAGGAAGGAGGTACGGGAACCTCAGGACCAACCCCTCTACCATCAGGAAGGAGGTACGGAAACCTCAGGACCCACCCCTCTACCATCAGGAAGGAGGTACGGGAACCTCAGGACCCACCCCTCTACCATCAGGAAGGAGGTACGGGAACCTCAGGACCCACCCCTCTACCATCAGGAAGGAGGTACGGGAACCTCAGGACCCACCCCTCTACCATCAGGAAGGAGGTACGGGAACCTCAGGACCCACCCCTCTATCATCCGGAAGGAGGTACGGGAACCCCAGGACTCACCCCTCTACCATCAGGAAGGAGGTACGGGAACCTTAGGACCCACCCCTCTACCATCAGGAAGGAGGTACGGGAACCTCAGGACCCACCCCTCTACCATCAGGAAGGAGGTACGGGAACCTCAGGACCCACCCCTCTACCATCAGGAAGGAGGTACGGGAACCTCAGGACCCACCCCTCTACCATCAGGAAGGAGGTACGGGAACCTCAGGACCCACCCCTCTACCATCAGGAAGGAGGTACGGGAACCTCAGGACCCACCCCTCTACCATCAGGAAGGAGGTATGGGAACCTCAGGACCCACCCCTCTACCATCAGGAAGGAGGTACGGGAACCTCAGGACCCACCCCTCTACCATCAGGAAGGAGGTACGGGAACCTCAGGACCCACCCCTCTACCATCAGGAAGGAGGTACGGGAACCTCAGGACCCACCCCTCTACCATCAGGAAGGAGGTACGGGAACCTCAGGACCCACCCCTCTACCATCAGGAAGGAGGTACGGGAACCTCAGGACCCAACCCTCTACCATCAGGAAGGAGGTACGGGAACCTCAGGACCCACCCCTCTACCATCAGGAAGGAGGTACGGGAACCTCAGGACCCACCCCTCTACCATCAGGAAGGAGGTACGGGAACCTCAGGACCCACCCCTCTACCATCAGGAAGGAGGTACGGGAACCTCAGGACCCACCCCTCTACCATCAGGAAGGAGGTACGGGAACCTCAGGACCCACCCCTCTGCCATCAGGAAGGAGGTACGGGAACCTCAGGACCCACCCCTCTACCATCAGGAAGGAGGTACGGGAACCTCAGGACCCACCCCTCTACCATCAGGAAGGAGGTACGGGAACCTCAGGACCCACCCCTCTACCATCAGGAAGGAGGTATGGGAACCTTAGGACCCACCCCTCTGCCATCAGGAAGGAGGTATGGGAACCTCAGGACCCACAGCACCAGCTTCAGGAACAGTCATTACCCCTCTACCACCAGGAAGGAGGTACAGAAACTTCAGGACCCACCCCTCTACCATCAGGAAGGAGGTACAGAAGCTTCAGGACCCACCCCTCAACCATCAGGAAGGAGGTACGGGAACCTCAGGACCCACAGCACCAGCTTCAGGAACAGTCATTACCCCTCTACCATCAGGAAGGAGGTACGGGAACCTTAGGTCCCAGACCACCAGCTTCAGGAACAGTTATTACCCCTCTACCATCAGGAAGGAGGTACAGGAACCTCAGGACCCACCCCTCAATCATCCGGAAGGAGGTACGGGAACCCCAGGACCCACCCCTCTACCATCAGGAAGGAGGTACGGGAACCTTAGGACCCACCCCTCTACCATCAGGAAGGAGGTACGGGAACCTCAGGACCCACCCCTCTACCATCAGGAAGGAGGTACGGGAACCTCAGGACCCACCCCTCTACCATCAGGAAGGAGGTACGGGAACCTCAGGACCCACCCCTCTACCATCAGGAAGGAGGTACGGGAACCTCAGGACCCACCCCTCTGCCATCAGGAAGGAGGTACGGGAACCTCAGGACCCACCCCTCTACCATCAGGAAGGAGGTATGGGAACCTCAGGACCCACCCCTCTACCATCAGGAAGGAGGTATGGGAACCTCAGAACCCACCCCTCTACCATCAGGAAGGAGGTACGGGAACTTCAGGACCCACCCCTCTACCATCAGGAAGGAGGTACGGGAACCTCAGGACCCACCCCTCTACCATCAGGAAGGAAGTACGGGAACCTCAGGACCCACCCCTCTGCCATCAGGAAGGAGGTATGGGAACCTCAGGACCCACCCCTCTACCATCAGGAAGGAGGTATGGGAACCTTAGGACCCACCCCTCTGCCATCAGGAAGGAGGTACAGAAGCTTCAGGACCCACCCCTCAACCATCAGGAAGGAGGTACGGGAACCTCAGGACCCACAGCACCAGCTTCAGGAACAGTCATTACCCCTCTACCATCAGGAAGGAGGTACGGGAACCTCAGGTCCCAGACCACCAGCTTCAGGAACAGTTATTACCCCTCTACCATCAGGAAGGAGGTACAGGAACCTCAGGACCCACCCCTCAATCATCAGGAAGGAGGTACGGGAACCTCAGGACACACAGCACCAGCTTCAGGAACAGTCATTACCCCTCTACCATCAGGAAGGAGGTACGGGAACCTCAGGTCCCAGACCACCAGCTTCAGGAACAGTTATTACCCCTCTACCATCAGGAAGGAGGTACGGGAACCTCAGGACCCACACCACCAGGTTCAGGAACAGTTATTACCCCTCAACCATCGGGAAGGAGGTACAGGAACCTCAGGACCCACCCCTCTATCATCAGGAAGGAGGTACGGGAACCTCAGGACCCACCCCTCTACCATCAGGCTCCTGAACCAGAGGGGATAACTTCACTCAACTTCACTCGCCCCATTACTGAACTGTTCCCACAACCTATGGACTCACTTTCAATGACTCTTCATCTCTTGTTTTCAACATTTATAGCTTATTTATTTCATTAGTATTATTTCACTTTTCTATTTCTTTTCATTTTGTTGCCTTCTGCATAGCGGCTGTTTGCCCTTCCCGTTGGGTGTGATCTTTCAACAATTCTATTCTGTTTCTTGGATTTACTGTGTATGCCTGCAAGAAAATGAATCTCAGGGTGAGGTATATACTTTGATAATAAACTTACTGTGAACTTTCAAATTCACTCAATTCATGCGTGACACCTCTCTCCACTTTCTCAATCCCTCCGTCTCCATCTCTGGAGACAAACTGTCAACCGACATCTTTTATAAGCCTACCCATTCCCAGGTAGGTATCTTCCCACCCCGTCTCCTGTAAAAAATGCTGTTCCCTTTTCCCACTTTGTCCCTGCCTTATCTGTTCCAGGATGAAGCTTTCCTCTCCAGGGATTCAGACCTCTTTCTTCAAAGAACGGGTTTCCCTTCCTCCGCCATTGACGTTGCCCTCAGCTGCATCTCATCCATTTCCGGAATGTCCACGTTCAACCCATCTTCCCGTCACCTTAACATGGATACAGTTCCTCTTGTCCTCACCTCCCACCATGAGCCTCTGCATCCAACCTCTTCGACAGGATCCAGTCACCAAACACATCTTTACCTGCATCCCACTCTACACTTCCTACAGAGACAATTCCCTTGTCCATTCATCCCTTCCTACCAACCTTCTACCTGGCAGATACCCCAGCAAGTGACAGAAATGCTACACTTCCTCCCTCACCTCTATTCAGGTCCTAAGCAGTCCTTCCTGGTGAAACAGCACTTCACCTGTGAGTCTGTTAGGGTCGTCTGTTGTATCCAGTGCTTCTGATGGGGCCCCCGCTACACTGCTGAGACCAGATGTGAATTGGGGAACTACTTTGTCAAGCAGCTCGCCAAAGGTGGAACTGCCAGGTGGCTAACACCTATCCTCATTTCTGTTCCGACATGTCAGTCAATGTTCTCCTCTTTTGCCACGATGAGGCCACTCTCAGAGTGGGGGAGAAACACCCTCTTTCTCCTTCTGGAAATTATTTTCCCCTCCCATTCCTTCTTCTCTCCCCCTTACCTCTTCTCATCTACCTATCACTTCCCTCTGATGCACCTCCACACCTTCCTCTCTCCCGTGGTCCAAGCTCCTCTCCTATTAAATTCCTTCCTCTCCAGCCATTTACCTTCCCACCCACTTGGCATCACCTTCTAGCTAGTCCTCCTTCCCCTCCCCCCCCCCCCACTCTGGCCTCTTCTCCCTTCCTTTCCAGTCCTGAAGAAGGGTCTCGGCCCGAAACGTCGAGTGGACATTCATCTCCATGACCTGCTCAGTTCCTGCAGCATTTTGTGTGTATGTCGCTTTGCACTCCCGGCACATGCAGAATCTCTTGTGTTTCTGATCTGTTGTTTAATTAGCTTTGTGCAGTTTTGCCAATGAACATTGAAACGTCGAAAGATACAGTGAAGTGAATCATTTGGATCAAATCAAATGAGTAAGGAGTGCTGGGCACCATGCTTCCACGGTCAGCGGCTCACAAAGCCTAACCTTACGCCTTCGCGAAGCAGAGCACGCGGCGGAAACCCACGTGGTCACAATAAGAAGTAGGAGCACAGTCCCTAAGAGGCACTCTGCTTGCCGATCGCCGTCACTGTAAAGCAATGCGCTAACTGCTATGCGCCATGCCGCCTTATCGCTCCAGATAAACTCTGAAACGGTCAGATGGCCGCATCCCGGGAGGTTATTAGTTATGTGAAAGAGTTAAAGGCTTCTGTGTTTGTGAAAAGAATTGAAACGTCAACCCATTTCCCCAGGACAAGCTCCACCTTGTCTTTGGGAGGCAGGCGACGACTCCAAAGGCTCTGCTGACACTTGGGATCGACAGCGGAGTTGAAGCAGACCTCAGAGCTACGCCAAAGGTCCTGGAGCTTTGTAAATGTTTATGCTAAAGGTTGTGAAGGGAGTGCCAAGGGCACGCCTCTTCCCTTACACAATGCAAGAGCCCTTGAAATTGACCGCAGGTGACTCCTGGTTGCAAGACCGTCAGCACTGACCGCTCCGCTGTCCCCAGCTAAACGCACTGACTGACGGTGTTGAGGGGAGGTTTCCGTCCACTGAGGCACAGGCAGTTTCTCTTCTCACCTGATGACCAGCAGAAACCACAGCCACACCTCCACCACCTTCTCTTCTACGGTAGCCTTGTCTGACCCACCATGACCTCTGCCCCTCTGGCAGTCAAAACCCTCACCTAGGCCCCTTACAACCTCAGGCTTAACTGCCTTTGCTGGCTGATGCCTTAGCTCCCTTCTCCTGCTGTTTTTAATTCAATCTTATCCATATTTCCATCTGCTCTGCCCAGCCACCCCTCACGCTGAATGACCCACGTGATCTCCAGTTACAGAAAGCTTCAACAGGACCGAGATTGAACAAAAATGTAGACTACTTTCTAGATAGAACATTCAAAAATCCGAGACACTAAAGGACTTGAGGGTCCTGGTGCAGGGTTCCCTAAAGGATATCTTGCAGGTTGAGAAGGCAAAACATTCATTTCCAGAGTACAAAACCAAGGATGCGATGCTGAGGCTTTATAAGGCATCGGTCAGACCGCTCTTGCAGTATTGTGAGCAGCTTTGGGTCTCTTATCTAAGAAATAATGTGCTGACATTGGATAGAGTCCAGAGGAGGACCCCAGGAATGAAAGGGTTAATGCATGAGAAACACATGGCTCTGGGCCGATACTCGCTGGAGTTTAGAAGAATCTCATTGAAACCTGTCGAATATTGAGAGGTCTAGGAGCAGACGCCACAACTTCAGAATGAGGGGTGTCCATTTAGTACAGAAACAAAGAAAAACTTCTTTAGCCGGAGGGTGGTGGGATTTATTGTCCCAGACAGCTGTGTAGGCCAAGTCAGTGGGTATATTTAAGGCGGATGCTGATGGGTTCTTGATTAATCAGGGTGTCAAAAGTCAGAGGGAAAAGGGAGGAGTATGGGATTGAGAAGATAATGAATCAACCATGATTCAAAGGGCCAAACGGCCTAATTCTGCCCTGTGTCTTATGCCAGAGGATGTGGCTGAGGCAGGGACATCAATAATATTTTTTAAACACTTTTACAGTTAAGTGGATAGGAGAGGTTTAGAGGAACCTGCAGATATTTGTGAAGATGGGTTAATGTGGATTGGTCAGCCTCAGTAC